>NC_012860.1:2700000-3000000 GCF_000026945.1 Candida dubliniensis CD36 | reverse complement strand
AATAAATACCAACTTAGTAATGACAAATAATAAAGATAATAATAACCCTGATCATAACGACTTTACAAGAAGACCCAATCCTAAAGGTTGGACCCCACCAAAGGCCCCTTATAATCCATATGATCCTAATGATACTAGACCACCGGAAGGATATCCATCAGAATTCAAATTACCAGGACAAGAACCTAGTGGATTTTCTTCATTACCTAAAAGTCCTACTCAATATCAAAAAGTCAATGAAACTATGGAAAGATTAAATTATACTGCAAGACCCCAATCTGATTTATATCCGGGACAATATAAAATATTACGTCGAGTCGATACTAATAAACGATTAGATTTAGGTAATCGATATTTTGGAACATTTATTATTGGTGGTGTTATAATTTATGGAGTTTTCTTTCATCGTTGGAATGATGGTCGAGAAAATGTATTTAGTGATTTTTATCGAATTCAATTGAAATTAAAAGAAAAATTGATGGGGGGATTAAATGAACAAGAATATGATGATTTATATCACCCAAGAGATAGTGGGATTATTGTTAGAAATGTTAGAGATGCTCAATATATTCCTGAAGATATTAGGAAAACTAGTGAAACCAATTATAATTTAAATAGACCTAGTGAAAGACATGTTTTAGAAGCTCAAAGAATTCAACAAGAACAAGAAGAAAAAATGTTGAAAGAATTGGATTATCATAAGAAATTTGCTCAATCAGTATTAAAAGAAGAAGGAATTGATATAAAGGAGTTGCAAAATCAACAACAACAACAACAACAACAACAACAAGAAACAGCCACAGCTACGGTTACAAAACCACGAAAGAAATGGTTTGGTATTTTTTAAAATCCCACAATATTTAATTTTATAGACCATCTGTATATAGACTGTTGTAATGAAATGATAACATTTATACCATTCAGAGGAGAGAGCACCTCTAAAAGAAATAGACAAGTCAGACAATTAGAAAATAGTTTTATTAGTTACCAACACAATTATTATTCGCCAATTCAATTGTTAGGTTGTCAATACAGAAAACGCCCTAATTGGTTCTAGAAGTGGAAGTTTCTTTCAATATTGAAAAACTATCAATTTTGCAATTACTTATAGGAAGATCTTTAATTTGTATTTGAAGTAACAATAACAATAACCCTCGATCGACAATTTGATCTTCTTAATTGTGAATTAAGTTGAATTAGTGGTGGTTGTATCTGTTGATATGTTGTATGTCGTTGAAGAGTTGGACTGAGAGATAGAAGGTGGTGGCGGTAGGAGGAGGCAGAATATCTATCGAGGAAAGTTTAGTCGCGTGCCTGCGCGTCTAAACCTCGACGACGAAGCAGCAATAAGCAACAAAACAAAGAAGAAGAAAAAAAAAAAAAATTTTTTTGGCTGCCATTGAAAAAGAAGAATTTGTTGGAAATAATCAATCCTGCATCTTTAAAGAGAAAGATTAAAATATTCTGATATGATATGTCGTGGACATTTTTCGAACTGTCCAAGGTCTGATGCGATATATCATCTGCACAGAAATGTGTGTTTGTTTAAGTTTCTGAGATGATGTGACAATAAAGTTTCTGAATATAAAAATAGTCTGAGATGTCACATCATATGCACTGTTAAGTGTGTTTGTTTAAATAAATCTGAGGTGATGTGTTTATGAAGAATTTATAGTAGATAAAGGTCTGAGATAACACATCACATAATAAAAAGAAAAGTGAATCTGTTAGAATCTGCAAAGTAATGTACTTGAGAAAAGATCAGATGTTATGAAAAGAAAAGATTAAGTCTGAACATTCTGTGAAGTATAAATATGCTTAAAGATTCTGTAAAGATATTTGTGTATAGGTTTCTGAGATAATTCTGAATTAAGTTATATCACTGAAGTATATTAAATATAAGTATTATTATTATAGTGATTAATGCCACCAGTATCAAGAAGAGCTAAGAAAAGGTCCATGCCTGAATCCAACATTACCCCAACTACGTCCACTGAAGTAACGAATGAACTGTCCAATGTTACCGCAAATACGACATTACTGACACCTCTGGTCAGTGTGCAGGCTACAGAAATCGTGACAAATAACGAGATGAATTTTATTTTTCAACAGAATTGACTTTCTCTTTTTTTTTTTTTTTCTTTTGTTGCTTGTTATAAAATCACTCTCTATCATCACTCAATTGTTGCTTGTTTTTTTTTTTTTTATTTTTATTTTCAGTCCACAAACAACATCAACAATAATCCAATTCCAAATATTATGCCAGTTCATGAAGAAATATCTCTAATATCAACCTTATTTAATGTATCAGTCTTATTACTGAAAATTGTTTTCCTATATCTATCTAGTTTACTAGGAGTTGATTCATTTATAACATCTGGTGATGTTGATGTTCCAACTACCAATACTTCATCAAATCAATGTGATAACAACAACAACAACAACAACAACCACGTTAAAACCAGGTTAGTTAATGCTAAAGATATTAATGAAATAGTTGAAGTACATGGTTATAAAGTTAGAGAACATGTGGTCACTACTAGAGATGGATATTTATTAGTTATTCATAAATTGGAGAAAATACAAACAAATCCATATCATCATTGTCATCGTCATACATCTAGTAATGTCAATCTTTCCAAAATAGTTTATTTTCATCATGGATTAATGACAAATTCAGAATTATTTGTTTTGGGCACTAACAAATATAAAACATTACCTTATTTATTAGTGGATTTAGGTTATGAAGTTTGGTTAGGGAATAATCGAGGTAATAAATATTCTAGAAAACATTTAAAATTATCGGCATCAGATCCTAAATTTTGGGATTTTTCATTAGATGAATTTTCATATTATGATATTCCTGATTGTTTAACATATATTAAAAATTATTATTATCAAGTTAGCAATAATAATAATAACAACAACAACAACAACAATAATAATAATCATTATCACCACCACCATCATCCAAGTACCAATGCTGTATCACCAACAGTATTATCATCTTCAACTTCAACTTTAACAAATTCAGATTTACAAATAATTTATATTGGATTTTCTCAAGGATGTTCCCAATTTTTTGCTAGTTTAAGTTTATATCCACAATTGAATTCATATATTAAAATATTTATTGGATTATCACCAGCAATTATCCCACAAAATTTAAATCATCCAATTTTTAAATTAATTGTTAATCAAGCGGCTAATGATAATTCTTTTTTATTTAGTTTATTTGGAAGAAGAGCAATTATGCCATCGGTATCATTTTGGTATACAATTTTTGGTCCATCATTATATGAAAAAGTTGTTGATAAATCATTACAATTATTATTTGGTTGGACAGGATCTAATATATCTCAATCACAAAAAGAAATTGGTTATCCTCATATGTTTTCAAATTCTTCTGTGAAATCATTATTACATTGGTTTCAAATAATTAAAGCTGGAAGATTTCAAATGTTTGATGAAACTTGTTGTTATGGAATCACTAAATTATCATGTTTATCACATAAACTGAAACAAAAAGGTAATAGAGTAGCACCATTTCCTATAGCTGATCATTTAGATGTCCCTATGATGTTATTTTATGGTGATAATGATATTTTGGTTGATATAAATAAAACCAAAAATTTAATTGTTGATAATAATCATAAAATGCAAAATAAATTGGAATTGATATTATGTCCTGGTTATGAACATATGGACACTTTATGGGGTGAAAATGTTTATCAAGATGTATTTAAATTAGTGCTTGAAAGATTAGAAAAACTGGAATTTTCTTTGGGTTATAATATTAATGGTATTAATAACCAAGATTTAGAATTGATGATTGAAGATAAACATAATCATCCTCAATTGAATAGTAAGAATTTACGATTACATGAAGATGCTTTGGAGTTGAATGATGCTGATGATGACCTGTTAGATATAAATAATAATAATAATAATGAAATGAAATTTCGCTCATGATTAGATAGCACATGAATATAGATCTAGCTTTATATGTTTCAAAAATTTATGAGATTAGACTATGCACACATATTCATTACAATCCAATAGATATTTATATTTAACCAATACAATTTCTTAATGACCAACTAGTAATACCTTTTCTCTTTTTTTCTTGTGTTTATTTTATAACCTCTAGTGGTTGACATGACTATGTAAAAGTCATTATCTATTTGATTATACTCAAAGCCCTAACAAAAGTGATTGTCATTTCATTCTATTTTATGGTCGTGCACAATATCAATCATCACCAAGTATTATTATATAAACCAAATCATTTTCACTCTCATTAAGTTAGAAAAAAAAAAAATTTTTCTTCTTCTTCTTCTTTTTTTTCTTCTTCTTCTTCTTTAACGCAAAATTCACAGCCATTAGCAACGTTAAAGCATTCCTTTGAGGTTGAACCCGAATTAATTTGGGCGTTCTTGACCCATGACCATTGGGATATTGTTGTGTTTTACTTTTTGGTGGACTGGAGAATAAATTATGCCATTGATCTTGGGTGCAGCATCTCATTTGTTGAATAAAAATAGATTTCTATTTTCATTTCTAAGGGTTTACCTTCGTGTGCCCGTATGGGGGATGGTGCAATGATCAGCGGTACATTTAGTAATTATAATAATAATAATAATAGTAATAAGACTGTTTCTCTTTATTGTATTATTGTTAATGTATTAGTGTGTGTGTGTGTGATTCTTCAAGTAAGAAGAAGAAGAGGGCAGAAACAATGGTATTTTTGTAGATGATGATGATGATGATGATGATGAACAATAAGCATTGATTTAACGTTCAAATATTAATCTCTAGACGGAAAGAAGGACTAGTCTGACTACTCAGTAAACCTATGGTCAAAGCCTGGCGCAATATGACACGAACTAAACATTGGTAACCAAAAAAAAAAAAAAAAATTTGCCAATTAATCATTTCTCTATTAATTAATATTAACATTCAACCTATAATTCAACGTTTACTTCATGTCCCACTTCCTATGAAACCATTTTATTTTCTTTCGTTTCTTCTTCTATGGTCATCAACAGTAGTACTAGCATTCAATACCAATACCAATACCAGTACCATATTACAAATAAACAATCAATTTAATAATTCAGATTGTTCATTAGTAATAAATCAACCATTATCACAACAATGTCAATTCATTAAAGATAATAATTGTCAATCCAATGGATTAATAAATTATTATAAATTATATTATTGTCAATTATTACTTTTCTCCCCTATTTCAACTAATATATTATCAATATTAACAATTTTACCATTAATTAGTTGTTTAATATTTTGTTTTATATCAGTTGGTATAATAGCATCAGAATATTTATGTCCTAATTTATATACTATATCACAATTTTTAAAATTACCTGATACTTTAGCTGGATTAACATTATTAGCATTTGGGAATAGTTCACCTGATGTATTTGGTACTTATCATGCCATTAATTCAAATTCTTTAAATCTTGCCATTGCTGAATTAATTGGTGCTAGTTTATTTATTATGACCATTGTTATAGGAACAATAGCTATAATTGAACCATTTAATGTTCCCAAAAATTTATTTCTTCGAGATTGGATCATGTATATTATGGTGTTTACATTAATGATGATTTCATTTATTATTGGTGAATTAAATTTATTGATTTGTATATTATTGATGAGTTGTTATATCATATATGTTGGAATAGCAATATATTCTCATTCACAAAAGAAAATTAGAATTAATAGATTATTACGTGAACAAAGATCAAGAGGACAATATAGTGTTGAAAATGATGATGTGAATAATCATAATAATCATAGTAATAGTAATAATATTGATGAAATTTATCTTGATTCAATTGCATCATTACCAACAATAGATGATTTGGATTTACAACAAATTAATGATGAAGTTGATAATTTACAATACGAATTTTCAACTGGTAGTAGTAATATTACTGTTTCCTCTACTGCTGCTGCTGCTGCTGCTGCAACTTCTGTTGGTGGGCATTTTGGATTGAAAATGTTACTTAATGATTTAGATCAACATTCGAAAATAAAGGGAACAATTCAATTGAATTCAACTAGACAATTATTAGCCAATGTCAATGAAACTGTTACTGTTACTCCCACTTCTACACCAACAACTATACCTACACCTACTACCACTACTACCACTAACAATAATTCATCATTTAATTTGAAAGCAAAAGATTTATTACATTTATTATTACCACAATTGAATCAATGGTATGAATTTTCCATATATGATAAATTTTATTTTATTATTAGTTTACCAATTCAATTATCATTAAAATTAACTACCCCAATTAGAGATGAAAATACAATAAATCTTATAATGAATGATATTCATAATCTAACCTATAATAATAATAATAATAATAATAATAATGAAGATTCTTCATCATCATCAACAACAACAACAACTTCTACTACTACTACTACTACTATAAGGGTAACAAGATTTGATTATTTACAAGATAAACAATTATTACTTATTCAAACATTCCCAGGAATATTATTTTTAATGTTCAGTTTATTTGGTAATACTTTATCATCATCATCATCAAAAATAATATTAATACTTATTTCATTATTGATATCTAGTGGTTTAATCATAATTATCAATATTTATTATCCCAAATATCAATATATATCATCATCCTTATCATTATCATCAATATTTATTTCTCGTATAAAATTTATTAATATTTATATGAGTATAATTGGATTTATATTATCAATTTGTTGGATTTCATTAATTTCTAATGAAATTATTAATATTTTATATATTATATCAATAATTTATCAATTAAGTCAAGATATTTTAGGATTAACAATTTTTGCATTAGGTAATTCAATTGGTGATTTTTCATCAAATTATACTATTGCTATAATGGGTAAACCAATAATGGCATTTACTGCATGTTTTGGTGGTCCTTTATTAGCTATTTGTTCATTAGGTTTAAATGGATTGATAATAATAATTGGAAGAAGAGAAGGAGAAGGAAATAAACTTGAATTGAAATTAACAAATACTTTGATTATTATTTGTTTATCATTATTTATAACTTTAAGTTATTTAATTTATATTATACCGAAAAATAATTGGCAAATTAATAAAAAAATTGGTATTATACTTGTTAATATTTGGATAATTACTTGTTCTTTATGTATAATTAATGAAATTAAAAAATAGACAAGAAATTTCAAATAGATAGATATATATATATATAAACTAAAATAGTAGCTAAATACATAAAAAAAAAAAAAAAGAATAACAATAATTTGATAAAACAATCTCCCTAAACAAAAAAAAAAAACAAAAAAATTGTTCTATATTGTGCTTGAAATGAACGAAATAAAATAAAATAAAACCATTTAAAAGCTAAAAGCCAACTCCCCCCCACCATACACACCAGTAGGCACCAATATTTAATTCATTTAATCAACTTCTTCAACAGTTGGACCACTAGATTCACCACCAGTAGCACCTCCTGGACCACCAGCACCACCAGGGAAGCCACCGGCACCTGGAGCAGCACCAGGGAATCCACCGGCACCTGGAGCAGCTCCAGCTCCACCAGCTCCACCATAAGCACCACTAATGATTGGATTAGCAACTGATTCTAATTCTTTACGTTTATCTTCATATTCATCAGTTGAAGCAGCTTGAGAAGAATCTAACCAAGAAATAGTTTCATCAATAGCTTTAGTTAATTTTTCTTTATCATCAGCACCAATTTTATCTTTCATTTCACCATCATTAATAGTATTTTTCAAAGAATAAGCATAAGATTCCAATTGATTTTTAGCTTGAACTCTAGCTGCTTCTTTTTCATCTTCTTCTTTGAATTTTTCAGCTTCACTAACCATTTTATCAATTTCTTCTTTAGATAATCTACCTTTATCATTAGTAATAGTAATTTTTTGAGTTTTACCAGTACCTTTTTCTAAAGCAGAAACATTCAAAATACCATTAGCATCAATATCAAATGTAACTTCAATTTGTGGAACTCCTCTTGGAGCTGGTGGAATTCCTGATAATTCAAATTTACCTAACAAGTTGTTGTCTTTAGTTTTAGCTCTTTCACCTTCAAATACTTGAATTAAAACACCTGGTTGATTATCAGCATAAGTAGAAAAAGTTTCTGATTTTTTAGTTGGAATAGTAGAATTTCTTGGAATCAATTTAGTCATGATACCACCAGCAGTTTCAATACCTAATGATAATGGAGCAACATCCAATAATAAAATATCTTGAGTTTTGGAAGAAGTATCACCAGTTAAAATTGCTGCTTGAACAGCAGCACCATAAGCAACAGCTTCATCTGGATTAATAGATTTATTCAATTCTTTACCATTAAAGAAATCAGAAACCAATTTTTGAATTTTAGGAATTCTTGTTGACCCACCAACTAAAACAATTTCTTCAACTTGAGATTTATCAATTTTAGCATCAGCTAATACTTTACCAACTGGATCTAAAGTTGATCTAAATAAATCAGCACATAATTCTTCAAATCTAGCTCTAGTGATTGAAGTATAAAAATCAATACCTTCATATAAAGAATCAATTTCAATTGAAGTTTGAGCTGAAGAAGATAAAGTTCTCTTGGCTCTTTCACAAGCAGTTCTTAATCTTCTTAAAGCTCTTTGATTAGTAGAAATATCTTTTTTATTTTTCCTCTTAAATTCTTGAATAAAAAAATTGACTAATCTATTATCAAAATCTTCACCACCCAAATGAGTATCACCTGCAGTAGCTTTAACTTCAAAAATACCTTCATCAATGGCTAATAATGAAACATCAAAAGTACCACCACCCAAATCAAAAATCAAAACATTATGTTCACCTCTTGAACCTTTTTTATCTAAACCATAAGCAATGGCAGCAGCAGTAGGTTCATTAATAATTCTTAAAACATTCAAACCAGCAATGGTACCAGCATCTTTAGTAGCTTGTCTTTGAGAATCATTAAAATAAGCTGGAACAGTAACAACAGCATCTTTAACTGTAGTACCTAAATAACCTTCAGCAATTTCTTTCATTTTAGTTAAAACCATTGAAGAAATTTCTTCTGGTGAAAAAGTTTTAGTTTCACCTTTATATTCAACTTGAATAACTGGTTTACCAGCTTTATCAATAACTTTAAATGGGAAATGTTTAGCATCATTTATAACTTCTGGATCATCAAATTTTCTACCAATTAAACGTTTAGCATCAAAAACAGTATTAGCTGGATTCATAGCAGCTTGATTTTTAGCAGCATCACCAATTAATCTTTCTGTATCGGTGAAAGCAACAAATGAAGGTGTTGTTCTATTACCTTGATCATTAGCAATAATTTCAACTCTATCATTGGCAAAATGAGCAACACAAGAATAAGTTGTACCTAAATCAATACCAACAGCTTTAGACATTTTAATATATATATATGTGTGTGTGAGTGTGTGTTTATATAATTTGTTTAATGTAGTTTGTGTTTTATAATTAATGGAAAATATATATTCTATTAATTCGAATTGAATTGACAAGAATAAAAAACAAGTAGAAGTAGAAGATAGAATTGAAATTTGAAAAATTAATTTTTTGGAAAAAAAGTAATTTAAGGATATATTTATATTGTTGCCGAAATTTCCTTTTACAACCCGTCACTCCCTCTCCCTCTCCCTCTCCTCATTCATTCATTCATTCATGCATTCTAATAGTTATTATAGAAGAATAGCAAAGAAGTTCAAATGTGTGGGTTGCAAATGTACTGCATATAATATACTCACCTTATTTTTTTTTTTTTTGTTTTTTTATTATTGTGTGATGGAAGCTTATAGAATCTAATGGAAGAAAAAAAAAAAAAACTTATCTAGAATCTACTAGAACAATCTACAACAATTAAAACATATGTTATAAGTATTTTGTTTCAATTTGAATTCTCCTAAATGAGAGGGGTTTATTAATTATTGGAGAAATTGAATATAAAGTATGACAATATATATATTGAATTGACATTAAAGTAAGTTAGTTTTCTACGAACAATTAGTTGTGGCGAAGAAGAAGAAGAGGGAGGACTAAAAAAAATCTTTCTTTTTGGGTATATAACCTTTATTCGTCTCGTCGCCCCCCCCCCCCCCCCCCCCTTAAAAAACAATTAATCTAAAAACGGAAATAGAACAGAATGTCAAAACAACAACAGCAACAGCTAGTAGTAGTAGTAGTAGTAGTAATAGTAGTAGTAGTAGTATTATAAGCAGAACTAACAATAATAATAATAATAATAATATCACAAAAGAGTCAACCAACTTTCAAATTATTATTAGTTGCTTTGCTTTGGCTTGCTTTGGTTTGCTTAATAGAAATTCTATAACTTTCTATAACTCAATTAGATTTTAAAAACTGGGAAATTGGGGTTTTTCGTATAATTCCATTCCATTTCCTTCCTTCCTTCCTTCCTTCCATTTTCTTCCTTCTTTGTTTGTTTGTTTGTTCGTGTTTGTGTCTGTGTGTGGTGTTGTTGTTGATTGCCGAGTGATTTATTGTTTAATTTACTCCGAATCATCCTTTTTCCAATTAAGAAATTTTTCATATAGGGGGGAGCAGGAGGGGGGAGCGGGAGCGGGAACGGGAGGTGTATAATATATCCCCTATATTAATTTTAAAATTGATTTAATCAAACTAGGTACAAAAAAAAAAAAACCATTTCTTATATCGAATACATATTATTCAAAAAATATAAAAGAGAAATAACAAGAACTCTTTGTAGATTATCTAGATTATCTTGAGATTATGATAGTCCTTCCTCCTTACCTTTGAGGAATAAAATTGTAGTTGTCAATATTTGCTTACTTGTTTACCCCCCCCCCCGGCCCCAAAAATAATTAAAGCCTATTCTTATTAACAGAACCAAATACTATATATATATATATATATATATTCCAATCAATTAATCAATGATTCCTGGAAATTTAAGTAATACTTCACTTGTTAACAAATTTTTTTTTTTTTTTTAAAACACTATACAATACAATGTCAAAGCTCTAAATTGAACTATTAAAATTAACTTAACTTAACGTAACTTAACTTAACGTAACTTAACTTAATTTAACTCAACTCAACTCAAAAAAAAAAACCAAAAAAAAAAAAACATATATAATATTTGTTGTTTGCTTTTTACCATATTTGAAAGATGGGGGGCGGGGGCGTGGGGAGGAGGGAAAGGAAGAAGGATGATGTTGTTGTCACACAATACCTTCATCTATAGTACCTAAATCAAACCAAGGATGATTCATTGCTTCTTCAGCAGTAATTCTTTCTTGAGGATTAATTTTTAATAAACTTTGTAATAAATCAACAAAATAATAATAAAATAAAATTTTATTTTCATCAAATTCATCATATTCATGGTGGTGGTGGTGGTGATTTCGATTAAGATTATAATTTTCTTCTAATGATAAATTTAAATCAAGATTTATACCTAATCTTTTAGAAATAAATTTATCAATTCTATCCAATTGATTTACTGATTGAATAAATTTTAATTCTTCTAATTTAATTAATTGACAATTATCATCAAAATATTCTCCAACTTTATAACCTTGTTTTTTACACATTAAAACCATTTGTTGATTAATTAATTCTCCTGATATTTTTTGAATCATATGTAAATGTTCTTGATCATTATGAGTTTTAAATAATGGTTCACCAATAATTAATTCAACTAATATACAACCAACTGACCATAAATCAATAGCAAATGACCAACCACAATTAAAAATAATTTCTGGTGCTCGATAATGTCGTGTTGATACTACCAGAGAATGATATTCACTATCAAATATTGAACTACCAAAATCAATAACATAAATATCAGTTAAATTTAATATTTTCAGAAATTTAATTGATCGTTTATCATTTTTTAATGATAAATAAGCTGATATTATTGTCAGACTAGTTATTTTCAATTTATGATAATTATCATCTTTAAGTAAAACATTTTCTGGTTTTAAATCAGTATGAATAATTCCTAAATCATGTAAAAAACAAACTGTTCGTATCAATTGTTTAGCTATTGATTGAATTTGACTCCCTGGGAATCCAATATATTTATTATTTTCCAAAAAATCATATAATGAAATTTTGAGTAAATCAGTAACAATACAAATATGACCACGATAATCAAAACATTCTCTTAAATGAATACAATGATTAGTATTTTCTGGATCAAATTTTTTTAATGTTGATAATACTCTCAATTCAATTTTGGCAGCATCACGATATTTTTGAATATTACGAATTATTTTAATGGCAACATGTTCATTTTTAATTTTATCAAAACATTGAACAACTTTACCAAATGTACCTTGACCCAATAATTTAATAATAATAAATCTATTGGCAAATAAAGTATTTGGTTTGACAATATAATGACCATTTTCATCGACACAAGGTGGCAAATTCAATTGATGAGGTATTACATTGGTTCGTATATTCCCCAATTTTGGTCCTTGTAAAATATAATTGGGTAATTTATTATAAATACATTTGGCTTGTGGTAATTGAGGTAATGAATTAGTTCGTTGTTTCTTGATACGAGCTGGAGGTAGCTTTTTCTTATTCTTATTCTTATTCTTAGTGTTATTTCTATTGGATCGAAATTTATTATAGGCTTCCAATGCTTGTGTATCATATAATAAACTATCACTGTTTCTTTTGGGTAGTTGACGTTGTTCAATAAAAATAATATCATCATCATCATCATCATCATCATCGTCATCATTATTAATATCAAAACCATCAATTTCTTCAATATCATCATCATCATCTTCATCAACATCAACTATTTCGTCTTCATCATCTTCATCCACTTCTTCTTCATCATCTTCTATTGCATAATTATCATCGTCAAGGATATTGTCACTAATTTCATCTTCCTCCTCTTCTTCTTCTTCCTCTTCTTCGTCATTCTCATTATCATAATCGAGTAATTGTATACCATTCTTGTCATGAATTGACAAAAATGGATTTGTAAACATACTTGATTCAATTTTACTACTTTTAAGTAATGGTTTATAAAATGGGAAACTTGAATTACTTGAATCAGTTGAAGTATCAGATAAAATCTGCATTTGTTGTTGTTGTTGTTGTTGTTGTTGTTGTTGTTTTTCTTGTTGTTGTTGCAGTTGATGGAATTGTTGATTATGATGATGACTAAAAGGAGGTGTATCTGATAGTTTTGTAGAATTAGTAGCTGTATCATTGGAAACACTTGAATGTCCATCAGTGCTTAAAACTCTTGGTCTCTTTCTATTACTAATCATTGTGTTTTCTGGTTGTGGTAAATGGATTGGATTAGGTTAATTAAAACTAGTAATAATAATAATAATAATAATAATAATAATAATACAGGATGAATTTAGAATAACAACAACTCACCAATTAAAAAAAAAAAAAAAGGAAATGGAAATGGAAAATAACAAATATTTAGGAGAGGGGGATGGGGGCGGGAAGGGTATAAATAAAGTTTTTGAGGAGTTTAAAATAAGTATTCAAATTGGAATTGAAGGTGACGACGATTGATTAGACCTGCTATCAATTAATTGAAATGTCGTTTAATTGGGTTGTCGTAATAGTAATATTTAAGATTGTTGATATAAACTTGGTTAGTGGTGGTGGGAGGGAGGAGGGTGGAGGGAGGAGGGCAAAGGATAAGAAATGATAACCAAACTAAAAATCTGAAGTGGTTAATGTCACACAAGATTAACAAACAAAGGCAACACAACACTCACGTCGTATACACACACACACACGGGCACACAAAATTGTTACTAAAAACCAAAAAAAACAATTTTGGGAAATAATTGGCAAACAAAGGGAAAAAAAAAAAAGGAATGAGTCTCTGTATTCTTTTTTTTTTTCGATTTTCAATTTTCCCACAATTTAATTTATCAATCTCTCTCTGTCTTTGAACAAAAAAAAATGAGCAAAGGTTTGATAAGGCTGAGTAAATCCCTCTAATACTAATAATCAATCAATCAATCAATCAATCAATCAATCAATATGAATAAGGAATAGGAGAGATGAATTAAACAGTTTGTATCAACACTCTCTCTCAAAGATAAAAATGAGGAGGAGGAGGAGGAGGGAACAAAGTGGGAGGAAAGAAAGACAAACGGAGAAAAATAAGAATCTCAAAAAAAAAAAAAAAAAACTTGTTGTTGTTGTTGTTGTTGTTGTTGCTAGATTGAAGATGGAAGGTTAATGGATGATAATAAATTGAAATTAATTAATAATATAGATTAATATATTCTTGAGTAGACAGTAGTAGTAGTAGACTGTAAATATAAGTTGTAGAATGATTGATGATAAAAGAAAAAGAACTAGTTGATTAAAAGAAAAGAAGAAAAAAAAAAAAATGAACAGGATTTCTTCTTCTTGGTGTGTGGTGTGGTTATATTAATATGAAAAAAGGGGAGGTGGTGGGTAGTGGGTAGTGGGTAGTGGGTAGTGTTCTTTTGTGTTAAAAGAAACGTTAAAACTAAATTAAATTAAATTAAATTAAATTAAAATAATAGAACGGGGGGGGGGAAGAGGGCGGGAGAGGGCGGTAGAGAAGGAGGACAAAATTATTTGTACCTCAATGTAAGTAATCAACCATACTAAACTAAACTAATAAATTACGTCACACACACACTCTCTCTCACTTCATCCCCACGGACAATGGACAACGGAGAACGGAGAACTGGACAACGCAAAAAAACAAAAACAAAAAAACATTACATGAATTAGATAAGGGGGGGAGGGCGGAGAAACAGTGGCGACAGCAACAGCGAGATAAAAAAAAAAAAAAAAAAAATGAACAGATAGTATGTGTGTAAGCTAGCAAATACCCTCTTACTAAAGAATATTTAATTACTCCCAATCAATTATATATATATTATACAAAATTCACACAGATATTATGGAACAAAAAGTATAAAATAAATTAACTTGGCCTGACTTGGTTCCTTTTAGAAGGTGTGATGATGATGATGATGATCATTTATTAAACATAAAAATTAAAATAGAACAATTTATATATATTTTTTGTTTTTTGGGAGGGCAAAGAAATATTTCTTTTTTTAATTGTTATCATGAACACTACTATTACCATTCTACACGACTTGATATGATATGATGTGATGTGATGTGATATATTTGTTTCACAAGCAAGGCACGTTGCTTATCATCTTCTAATTACTACTACTACTATTACTATTACTAATGCTACTACTACTATTACTAAATCATTAATCATTTTTTTTCTTTTTTTTGGGGATTTTCCTTATTCTATTTCAACTTCTATTAAATGATCGTCTAAATATCAATACAATTAAGTAAAATAAACTAAAAAAATTAAGGATTAAACTATGATATTACATTATTGTTGTTGTTGTTGTTGGTTGTTGATTGTTTTGAAATTTAATTGAAATTTAATTGAAATTCTTGAAATTCTTACCAACAAAAAAAAAAAAATAAATAAATAAAACGTGTACTAACAGTCCTTGTCCTTGTCTTGTGTGCATTGTTAATTGTTGTAGAAGTGGAACAGTGGGGTGGGGTGGAATTTCAATCTACAAGTCCATTAGATTATTAAACGATGGAAGGACAATAAACAAGGAAGAAAATGTGAACGTTTGGCTTTTGTCCTGTCCTGTCCTGTTCTATTTTTTTTTTTTTTTTTGTTTTGTTTTTTTTTTATGTTTTCATGTATGTTAATTAAATACAAACTGTGAAAATAAAACTATATAGAAACAGATTTATAATAGAATCATGTAAAGTTAACAATAAAAGTGGGTTCTTAAATTGTTCAAATAAACTAATTAAAAACAAAAACCAAAACAAAAACAAAAACCAAAACCAAAACAGTTTCATATTATAAGATACTTGAATGGTTTTAATAAACTGAAACTTTGTTAAGTAAATTGGAGATATACTTATTTTATACATTAGATTCACGAAAATACCAACACTAATCGATATTTATTACTACCCAACCATATTTATTTCCCCCTTCTCCCCCCTCCCCCCCACTCTTGTTTAATTCCAACCATCAATGTGTTTGTTCTTTTTTTTTTTTTTTTTTGTCTATCTATCTGTCCCACAAAAAAATATGGCATCGCTAGGCAAGTCCAATGCACACAAATTTGGAATTGAATTATTGGCTGCAAATTCGCACCAAGAAGATTAAACACACAACACACAACACACAACACACACAACACCCAACACACCCATCATTCTATAATACTTCTTATATATATAACAACTTAGTTTATTATACCCCAATACTATATATTTTCCAAATAAATTTTTTAACAAATTAAAAAGAACAAGATTTTTTTGTTTTGTTTTGTTGTCGTTTTTTTTTTTTTTTTTTTTAACGGATAGATTTATGACCTGGTTGTTGAATATAATCACGAACCATTTTTGGAACTAATTTTTCAGCATCATTCATTTTTGCCCAACTTTTTTCACCATTATTATGTTCAAAATGTAAAACATAATAATATTCAATAAAATCAAATCCAATAATGGCAATAATTTCATTTTCTGGTAAATCAGGATATTTAAGTACCATATTTGATTGGCAATATGTTTTGGTAAATATTGAATGACTTTGTCGGTGTTTAGGAATTATGGATGTTATATATATATATATATATATATATATATATATATAGTTTGAGGTTGTGGTAGAATTTGTGGTGGAAGTTTATTTTCCACATTTTTTTTTTTTTTTAAAAAAAAACTTTTATTCAATTTTAAATGTTTCCGTATATATTACTTCTTAAATTTATAATTATCATTTGAATTGGAAAATTTTTCCATAATTTAAAATATAAATAATAAAAACTGTATAGACGATATTTTTAAAGTTTCTGATTATTATTTCAAATTACAATTGTCGTATTAGTTATTTCAGAGTTGAAATAAATTTCCAAATCCATCATATATATACAAAAATCATTTTCTAATCTAATCTAATGATTTTACCATTATCATATGACCTGACCTTTATTTAGTCCCTAGCATCCTAAGCCTAATTTTATTTACAAAATTCAAGAATAAAAAGAATAACACACACACGTATAAGTAAATCATTTTATTAACATTATTTAAACTAATAATAAACTATATTTTCTAATCAATTAATTAGAATTTAGTTCCCAACCCCCTAACACAACAACAACAAGCAGTAACAACAACAATTACATGATTACTCCTAACAATCTCTCCCCCTCCCCCATCGCCCATCGCCCATCCTCTTCCATTCACTTCAATGTCTATTCAATACATAGACATAGACATAGATATTATAAATCTACCACTGTTTTTTTTCGTCTTCTTCTTCTTCTTCTTCTTCGTTTTTGTCTTATATATTTATATATCAATGAATATGACTATGAGCAGGATGACTTAAATAATCTTTAGTTAATTCTGGAATTAATTGTTTAGCTAATTCAACTGATCCCCAAGTTTTTGTACCATCATTATGTTCAAAATGTAATATAAATTGTGTTTTACCAATTTTATCAAATCCATAAATTGAAATTATTTGATTTGGTGGTTGATTAGAAAATTTGATTGGTGACATATAATTGATTTATTAATTTAATTAATTAATTTAGTAATAGTAGTAGTAGTAGTTTTTTTTTTTTTTGTTTAAAGATGATAAATGAATGAATTGATGGAAGAATAGATGAATGAATTAATGAATGGTTTACATAATGGAGATCAATTGTTTTCTGGTAACTTTTTTTTTCATTCTATATATATATATATATATATTATGAAGGTTTATTCTATTGTAAGAATTTATGAATGAGGTAAAACTCTAATGAGATCTCCTCTCCACTCCACTTCTTTTACTTCTTCTTCTTCTTCTTGTTTTTATGTGCTATGTGTGATAAATATGATAATCACATTAGGTAAAAAAAAATCAATGTTACATGGAGATCATCATCATTATCATAAATTATTTTCATGATCAATTTTTTTTTTTTTCAACTTTTTTCAACTTTTTTGATAACAAAAGACAAAGTTTTCAAAAAAAAAAGAATATAAGAACAGACAAAGTTTAATAAAACAAATCAAAAACTACTACTACTACTACTACTACTACTACTACTACTACTACTACTACTACTACTATTCGTAATTTGAATTCATATGTATACAATATATAGTATAAACCTTCAAAACCTTCAAAACCCTCCAAAAAACAATTTTGTTGTCAATCGTCAATTATATTGATGTGTGTGTGTTTTGTTTTTTTGTTTTGTTTTTTTTTTACACGTGGTTTTAAAAACTTTAGATTGTATTATTTCTTTTCCAAATGATAATTGGTATCCATTAATGATTATACTACTTGCTTGCTTATTTGTTTATTTGTTTGTTTATTTGTTTGTTTGTTAAATTATTTCCAAAAAAAAAAAAAGAATGATAATTATTAAATATCACCAAATATTTTGGTGTGAAATGTATTGAAACAGAAAGGCCCCTTTTTAGGAAGGAAATTATTATTATTATTATTATTATTATTATTATTATTCTTGTATATACAAGGATTTCATTTTTTTTTTTAAAAAAAAACAAAAAACAACAAAGTTTCTTTCTTGAATGAATGGTGGTAGTAGTAGTAGTAGTAGTAGTAGTTAGTAGTAGTAGTATTAAGGATTTGTCGTATTTTGGTGGTATAACATGAGTATAACATTTTAAACTTGTTTCTTCTTTTTAAAATAAAAAAGGGGGAGCTCCAAACAAGGAAAATGAAAACCAAAACCCCTTTTTTTTTTTTTTTTTTTTTGGGGGGGGGGGGGGGGGGGGGGGGGCAATTAATATAACTTGTAAATATTATTAATATCATCACAATAGTAATTATAATTGAAACCATTTAATATTAAAATTAAAATAAATTAAAAAAATAAAAAAATAAATAAATAATTATCATCATTAATGTTAGAATTAATAAAATCCAATAACTTAAAACCGAAAAATTGAAAAATTGAAAAAGTAATTAACAAACAATAATGAAATTATCCTATAGGACAAAAATGAAAATGAAAATAAATAAAAATTAACATGAATTGGGGGGGAAAGGGGACAAGTTAATTCATCACATGAATAAAAACAATTAATAGTCACAATCAACCCCAAATAAAATGGATTTACCATTAGAAACAAGAAATGAACCATTTTCATTAGTATTAATAATTTGGAAATATTAGAAGTAGAAGTAGAAGAAGAAGAAGAAAAACAATCAGTGGTGTTTTCGATGATGATGATGATCATGAATATGATGAAATAGATCTTTGTTTTGGAACAACAACAACAAGAGCTGTGAATGGTTTAGGAAATCTCCATCATTCATCAAATCCAATGACATATATATATAACTAATGATTGCAATAGTAATGTCATTTTCCATAGAAATAGTAATTGGATTATCATTGACATTGGTAATGGCAATCACTAGAAGTATCAGAAGTATCAGAAGTATCAGTAGTATAAGAAGTATCAGAAGTATAAGAAGTATCAGTAGTATCAGAAGTATCAGTAGTATCAGAAGTATCAGTAGTATAAGAAGTATAAGAAGTATCAAGCTTTGCATTATTGTTGACATCAGAGAATGAGGTTCAATATTGATACCTTCATTTGAACCAAGAATTGGAGTTTATGTTGGAACCACTGTTAGAGCCCAGAGCCCAGAGCCCAGAGCCAGATCCAAAGCCAAAGCCCCATTTCCTGAACCTTCAGTTGAACCATTGTCATTATCCCCAGTTGAATTATTCACCACCAGTAATAGCTGCAGCATCTACAGTAGTAGAATATATCACAATATCTCCACAACAACTGATTTTTATCACATTAAGTAATTGTAGAGGTAATAATCCAATTGAGTATATATATATATATATAGTAGATTTTGAAATATCTTTATTAGAATATGGAACTGGAAAAATGATGATGATGAAGTAAGTAATACTTCATCTTTAGTACATTTGTTTCTACTTCAAAAAAATGGGTAATAAGTGGATGTGGATGTAACAGTCAGATTGACCAAGACTGGAAGTTAATACTTTATTCAGTAGTATACCAGATGAACATAGATTTAGATGAGATGATGATTCAGATTGGTCAATCTAGTACTAGAACCAACAGCAATAGAAATTTTTGAGTTCATTTGTAGTTTCAATAGACTCAGTTGGTAATACTAGAAATAACATCACTATATTTGATAGAGCACCAAATTGAAGAAATAATTTCAGATTGTAGTAAAACTGTTCACTTTATATATTTCTTTAAAAAGAAATGTTTTTTACTCACCTGAGACCTGAGATACCATACTCCAGTGGGTGGGTTTTTTTATATATAAAATAAACATGTTTTGCAACTCAATTAGTACTGATTAGTTTATTTTTTCAATAAGAAATTTGGATATTGTATAACATGTAATTATAGTCTCCATATTTGGAATGGCAAATTATTCTGAAATCCTATAATAATAATAATAATAATCTTGTAGATATGGTGGTGAGGTGGCCCTTGTACTTATAACATTGACATGGAGAGGAGTAGCAAAAAGATTATCCCAAGTACAGTCCAATGCCACCAACAACACGTCAAATATCTACTGATGATGATTATGCATACATGTATGTATGTATTTGTATTGTTAAGTTTTCGTCCCCCTCCCCTCCCCGCCCCTCCCCCCTTCACGCTCATTCAATACACCAGAAGTTAAAACATTCTCGTCTAAAATATGGGTCCTGCTGTTGCTTGGTATTCTTTCTTACCAGATTTTACTCGCCTATTATTCCTTTTCGTTTTAGTTTTAGTTTTAGCAACACAATAAGGATCCAACAGGTATTATACATTTCAAAATGTTAATCGTTTCAATAGTTAGTTACCTAATTGATATTTGATGAATTTATGAAATAACGGAATATTTTAATCACTATACCCAGATAATTAACTATAATTATAACAATATGATTGAACCAGAGGAGGGGGGGAGGGGGGAGGTGAGGTGAGGTGGAACCTGGTAGAATTAAGTTTTATAGGTTTCTCGGCAAAGAACTAAATACAATTTGAAATTAGCAATTTTATAATCCATTCCCCACTATGTTTAGTTTCAGAAGATTATTATGATTATTATTATTATTGATCTTGGATGTAATATATATATATATCCCAACTGAAACAATTCAAATTCAAATTATATTAAAAATAGAATAATGTACCTATTTACATAATCATAGGAACTTCTTATAAACCTGAATTCAAGCCTTGATTATTGGGTTCTTTTTTTTTTTTTTTTGTTTTTTTTTTATTCTCTTTTCTCGAATTATCATAATAATGATTGGGAACTAAATCATTTATATTATTCCAAATAATGAATATTTCAATAATATTATTTCATTAAATTCAATTAATCAAATCCTTATTAAAATATTTTCCCATTATTTGAAGAAGAAAATGTTTATTGATAGGGATTATTTCATCACAATCACAATTAAAATCAAAATCAAAATCAAAATTACTTAACTGTGATAATGTATGGAATTATTTGCCTATAAAAGGTATTTCCATCCCACAATCCCATCATCTCATCTAACTTTTTCAGGTCAAATTTCTTTTCTTTTCTTTTTCTTTTCCTTTGGGGTGGAATGGAGTGGAATTGGGGGGGGGGCTCAAAATCAGTACGAGTACGAAATCAAGTAAGTTTAATATTAAAAATGAATTTTGCTTTTTCGGAAATCATTGAAAATATCAATCACAACCAATTCCTATTCCCACCAGCTCATGCAACAACTAAAGATTGAAAATCAAGTTCTAATTTTTTTTTTTTTTTTCTAAAAACATAAAAGTAGAAATCACTAACGATAATTATGAGCGTTGTAGTTTGTTTGTTTCTTTTGAACTAATAAATGGGGCAAATAATTTATTAGTTCAAATTGGTAACAATTTTGGGCGCAAAAAAAAAAAATGCAACACCAAAATTAAAACTAGCCAAAATATATATACCCTGAAAGAAAATAGAATACTAACATCATTGTTATTGTTATTGTTTTATTATTAATACATTCAAAATATTTGTATGTGTATGTGTATGTGTATGTGTATGTGTCTTTTTTTTTTATTTTATTTTCTATTTTTTGCGGTATTTAAAAGATAAATGTGATACAATTTTTTTTTTTTTTATAAAGTTTAGTCAATTTCATGGTTAGAATAATTTGTAATAGAAAGTTTAAAATAAAACCAATCATTAGCGATGCGATTGGAATAATAAGAAATGGTAATATCATATTAATGAGGAGATATTATAAGTTGTGAAGGTTGGTCATATTTTAAATAATCTGCCACAGATATATACATTAACATATTTGGTTAAGAAGTTAGCTTTATAAGAAAAGAAGTTCAATTTGACCAGAATCAATGTCTATTTAAAATTTACTTTACTAGAGTACAGACAAGCTTTAAATATATAATAATACCGACAATCTGAACAATTATGTTATATATATATATATTGATTGACAATTGTGATCACTGTAGCAACAACAACAACAACAACAAATACAAACAACGAACAACGAACGACAAACAACAACGAATGACGGACCAAATAACCAAAAACAGAAATCAATTATTTTAAATAATCAACAAAGGGAAAACAAAAAAAAAAAAAAAGGTTAAACTTTAAACATCTTTTAATTTTATAGAAGAATAGAAATTAAATAAAATTTACCAAAGAAGAAAAAAAACAATTAACCACATAAAAATAATTAATAAGTTATTCTTTTCTTTTATTTACCACAACTTCTCTAGCCTCCGTTCTACCGCTCCACTGATCTTTCATTGCTCCTGCTCCTGCTCCTCCTCCTTCTCCACCACTTACTTCGCCTCTTTATCTTGAAATTTTTACTTTCTCTCTATATACCTAGCATTTATCTTCCTATCCTTTGTTAATATACTACCATATAATTTATTGTTCTCATACGTTTCTATGACATGTTGTATATATATATACCATTCTATCTTGTACGCTTACCCACGTGATATTACCCTAGTGCTTACTTACTTACTTACTTACTTGGCCGTGTATTGTCAACTACTACTCTTCATAAAAGTTTGGTTATAAGAACCATTACAAAGTTTAATTATTTGCCTCTCTTCTAACAATCCACAATTTTAAAACATTTATTATTATTATTATTATTATTATTATTATTATTATTATTATTGCCTCTTTAACTTTTTTTTTTTTTTTTGGTAGTAATATTGATGTTCTACAACTATTACAATCATTAAATAATGCCTCGTGTACTGTTACTTTTATATTTACCTATAAATGAAACCATTAAAAAGACCCCCAGACCCAATCAATTATATTTTTACTTTATGTAGAATGATTGTTTTTTTTTTTTTGAATATATATATGGCATAATATTACATATTTGATATTGTTAAATTTGTATAAGAGAGTTTAAGTTGTCATTAACAACAATTACGTGCTTTTGTTTATTTACCTACCCTTTCTTTACAGTTGAAGTGGTGGTGGTGGGGAGGGGGGGTTTCTTTATTCAATTGTAAGAAAAACTCAAAAACAAAACAACAAAACCCTAGATAATTAACTTTTCTTAACTATAAACACAGCAGCACTTAAGGGGACACTGTTATTGTTATTGTTATTGTTATTGTTATTTGTTGTTGTTTTTACTAATTGTAGGAAAAAAAAAAAAAAAAAAAAGGTGATTTCTATACTGTGTTCACCCCCCATATTATCATCATCATCATCATTTAGTTAATTGATACTTTTTTCAAACAATATTTGTAACTTCCAAACAGTTCCCAAGACATTTAATAAAGTCATTCAATTACTTAGACACATTCAAACCAGAAATCATAGTCTATAATTATCTCGTATGTATATGTCACTTTTTGTTCTTTTTAGGTAAAATGTAACATGGACTAAAAATATATCGTTAAAAAAAAAAAAAACTGAAACAAGAAAAAAAAAAATTTAATCAAAAAACAAATAGATGATTCTTGGTTTGCTTTTTTTTTTTTTCTTTTTTTTTTGGTAAAAGAAACTGTTGAACTTAATTTCTTATTAAGATTATTGTTAAAAAAGGGGAAGTCAATCCGGTGGTTGTTGTTGTTGTGGTGGTGGCTGTGGTGGTGGTGGTTGATATTGATTGAAAAACTTGGTGGACCCCAACCAAATAACAAAAAAAAAAATTGTCAAAGATGAATAATACTTTAACATTAAATTATCAAATCAAAATTGGAATTGTATTAAAGAAGATTAGTAATTATTAATTTCTTTGATTTGTCATAAATGAATGGAATAAATCATACCACATATATAGGTATAGCAAGTTTCTCCAGGACACCCACCCCCCCCAAAAAAAAAGAAAATAAGAAAAAAGTTGCAAAAAAAAAATTAACCGCAGAAATCATATATATCATCAATTAGACGTTCATCATAATCGATTTGATTAAGAATAGTAAACTTCTATTAGCAAATGTATAACACATGAAAACTTCAAAAATCAAAAATATAATTATCATTTCATCAGCCTCTTTTTTTTGTTTTTGTTTTACTTGCCTTGATGGATTGAATTTGGCACCCCTTCCCCCCATCCTCCACCCCCCTCCTTTATTCTGATCTACTGACAACTTGAACAATCACAAAATAAGAAAGTTTGTTTGTTGGTTACAATTCAATTAACTCAAACAACATTAATATAAACTTTCGTAGACAAAAACCATATAATAACTGGAACTATAGGTTTGTAAGTATGGTGGAGAGGGGGGGGAGGAGGGATGGGGTAGCTATGTTTATTCAAATAATCAGGAATCTTAAACTACAATTGAGAATGGAAAAGTGTATGTGAAGAAAAGAGGTAGGACAGGACCTAGTTCATAAAGAAGACTGTGTTTGTGTATGTATGAGACAGGCCACTTATATCCATATTTTATACCTTTGCCCGATTGTTCATTATTTTAAACCATACAGATGTTTATGTACCACATGTTAAACAATAGGAAATTGTACATTAATAATAATGGAATTGGATTTCCAATTTATTCCTTCTTCTTTTTTAAATTCTTTTTTTTTTAAGTAAAACAATTATTTACACTAAACTTTAAATGTAAATAAATAAAATGTATTTATATACTTGAGGAAGGAACATTCCAATGATAAATGGGCCTGAATGATACTAGCATCAAGTTCTATTAAAGAAAAATCCTCTCCTCCCCCCCTAATATTCTAGGACAATTTCAATTCAAATTTATAAAATTGGTGTCTAGAATCAAAACATCTAACAATTATCCTTCTCTGGTTTTAGTTTGTTACATATATTATATAATTCCAATTTCTTGTGTAAAGATTCTAATATCTGTGTTTCTTCGTCAAAGTAGAAAAGTTAATTAATAATCATCATCATCATCATCATCGGCATTAAACTCTTCTTAATGGTTGGTTATTTGGTCAAGGATGAAAAGTTTAAATTTTACAATAAACCCAATTCTAAACTAATTAATACTTTAGGTATTTTTTTTTTTTTCTATTTTCTATTTTTTACTTCCTTGCAAGGTTGAATTTTTGTTATTGCTGTTTGATATAATTAGTCCAATATTTCCTCCCCAGATTTATCAAAAGCTGTTTATTGTAATATTTCCTCCCTTTTCTTTTTTTTTTTTCCCAAAATACTAGCCACTACCACCACCACCACCATCACCACCACGTTTTCATTCTAACAAAGTGTATATATATATTGGTGTATACAAAATAAGGATATAATTCAATTGAATAAAATAAAATTTAGAAACTTTACGTTGAGTAATTAAGATAAACTGATATTATTAATAATATTATTAAAGAAAAAAGAAGGAAGCATTTGCCATAAGTTTATCTTAAATAAAGCAACAAGAACCGAACTGAATAGTCCAACAACAAAACCATCAAACACCCCCCAAAAAAGAAAAAAGGAAAAAAATAAAATAAAATAAAATCCACCAACCAATTAACTTGATAATTAAAAACAAATAGTCCCCCATTATATTAGTTTTTTGAAAATCAGAAGACCATTTAACAAACAAAGATTTTTTGGGGAGGGGTTTGAAGAATTTGATTTGAATTGAATTGATTTTATCAAATAGTTCAAATTTTTTTTTTTTCAAACCAAACTCAACTGGAGATATTATATTGATATTGTTGATAAAATTCAATTACAAGAATCTAAACAA
Source organism: Candida dubliniensis CD36 (assembly GCF_000026945.1). Lineage (NCBI taxonomy): Eukaryota > Fungi > Ascomycota > Pichiomycetes > Serinales > Debaryomycetaceae > Candida > Candida dubliniensis. The sequence goes on along the minus strand of NC_012860.1, from coordinate 2,973,680 downwards.
CTGAAGATATTCATAAATTAATTAATTAAGTATTGTGATTCATAATAACAATAATCAAACTGGGACTTTGAATATCACACTGGAACACTAGCTTAAACATTTTGAGTGTGAGATAAAACAAAACCAATTGATATATATATTTTGATATCTTTGATTGTTAACTATACTAATCAATCCCCCATACTTCTGGTGGTTAAAGGGCTGAAACAAGTAGAGAGACAAAGAGAGAGACAAAGAGAGAGACAAAGAGAGACAAAGAAAAAGAGGGGGAGGGGGTAGGATTCCAAAATAATAATAAAAAAAAACATCACCAAACTTAAAATATAATAATACTACTACTACTACTACTAATAGAATTGATCTTTTAGGTAACATCATTATCTAAAAAAATTATCCTCCTTATTTAAACCACAACATATATACTACAGGGGGTTGGGGGAAAGAAGTAAAAAAAAAACAACAACAACAAAAAACAAAGACCCACCTTGTTAAATTTAACTGGAAATATAGAATTGTTTTTTTTTAAAAAAAAAAAATTCCTAATTATCTGAATCTAGAAACTTTTACAATTAAGCATCAAAAGTGGTTACCCCAATAAACCACCACTCCAATTGGTTTTTTTTGTTGTTATATGAAAAATATTAAATATTCACTAATCTCAAACATCACAATAAAACTTCTATAATATTTATTTAAACATAATATTCATTTTAAGAAATGAATCTGGAATCTAATCATGAACAAACTCAAAATGTAAATGAATCTATTCGTCCAAAATTACCTTCTATTCAACAATTAACAAATGGACATATTTTTCATAGACGAGTTGATTCAACACATCGTAATGATATAATAATACCAGCAGTGAAAAGTCCTGTAGGAGGAGTACCGCCTTCAACTATTCATATACCAGACATACAAAACTTTCAACAACAACCACAACAGTCACAGTCACAGTCACAACGAGGTCAACAAAATGTTAATGAACATTTACAATCAACTCCTTCAGTCAAACAAAAATTAGTCAAGAGATATTTTTGTAAAATTTGTGCTCAAGGATTTACACGGAAACATAATATGGTGAGTCATGAATTGATTCATTCATCTTTAAAACCTCATATTTGTCAAGTATGTAATTTACGATTTCGAAGAATTCATGATTTAAAACGACATGAGAAATTGCATACTGGAGAGAAACCTTATTCATGTTCTAAATGTTTAAGAAGTTTTGCTAGACCTGATGCTTTAACAAGACATCAAAATTCACAAAATGCATGTACCGGTTCTGCAACTACAACTGCAAACTCAAAACTTGAATCACATATATTACAAGCTAACAACCAAGATGATAATATAACAAATGGAAATGCAAGTCAGGATGTACCGAATGACAGATTGGTGGATAACGATGTTGTTAATGGTTCATCGTTCCAACCAAGCAGGTCAACAAATTATTCCGAAAACAACAATCACCCTCATCACAAAGATAATTTACATTCGGGAAATATTGAACCAATATCACCTCATCAACATTATCCACGATTACGACAACTTAGTTTACCTCAATTGCAAACTCAACCACATTCTCATGTTAATAATCAAACAACAAATCATCCTCCTAGATCAGCTTCACAAAGTAGTAATACATTTATTCAAAATAAACCAAATACTCAACCACTATCTTGGAGAAATCAACCCTCATCAGTTCTGTATCCAACAAATACATCTTTGTCATCATCTAAATCTCTAACACCTACACATAATTTACCCTATTACTATCCCTATCCTGCTTATAACCATTATCCACCACCACCAACCCAATTACTTCCTCCTTTCCAATATCAACAACAACAACAACAACAACAACAACCAGGTCATCAATTGTTACCTGTTATACCACCACCTCCACACACAGCACCACCGACATTTTCTTTAACAACACATACCAAGTTGCAAACTTTGTACCTGAATCAACATCAAAATGACTCTTCAAGAAAACCTTTAAGAAGTTCAACTGGTGATATACCATCAGTTAATAATTTACCTCAAACTGTTACTACAAGTACAAGTCAAGTCAAACATATTAATCATGAAAGTGATCAATCTCATACTGATCAAGAGCATCTTCCTTCACCTAAATTACATGTTTTTCGACATCAATCATCTTTTGTTGGTGGTGGTGGTGGTGGTGGTGGTTCTGTTTATCCATCACATCCACCAATAACTAATCAATCTCATCAATTAACAGCTATTACAACATCGGGACTGCCAACTACTTTACAACCTCTATTAAATCCACAAATATTTTCATCACTTCTGAAAACTGAAATTGATCCCCGAATTCATGGTTCGATATTGCCAAGTCGTCCCATCAACAAACAACCTAATACTATACCAATACAAGGAACTGGAGAAAGAAGGTCAATACAGATGACACCATCACTGGCTCATCCACCTCCTCCTCCTGGTCCACCACCTCCTCCTCCTCCTGTTGGTCCTAGATCTGCACCATCAACTTCAACAAACTCTATCCCACTGATTAATGGACCACAATTTATATCTTATGAACAATATCAAGAATTATATAAGTATACTCAATCATTACAACAAAGTATACATCATTTGAATGATAATTTACAAAAATTGGAAGATCAACAATCAAATAATAATAATAATAATAATAATAATAATAATAATGAGAAACCACCGTAAAAAAAAAAAAAGAAAGGAAAACAATAAAACTGTGAGTTTAAGATTGAAGAATAGATTGGGAGTTTCCAATTAATTAGATGGGTTGTTTTCAAAAGTATAGAACTCTTTTTTTATTTATTTATTTTTATTTTTATTTTTTATTTTCAAAATTTAGAATTAATATACTTTTATTAGAAATTAGAAAAAAAAAAAACCAACTAACAACTAAAAAAAAAACCCTTTTGTATAGAGATTGTTTATTACATACACACACACACACTCTCTCTCTCTCTCTTAATTGATTTGATTTGATCTTATACAGAATGTTATTTCTTTGTTTCAATTCTCAAAGATTATTCTTCCCTTTCCTTTCCTTTCCTTTCCTTTAATTTAATTTCATTTTTTTTTTTTTTTTGAACGTTTTTATTGTATTCAAATAAAACAAACTTTAGATTAAGTAAATATACTGAAACTTTGACTTTAAGTAATTCTACACCACAAACACATACACATGCACATTAGATACATTTTTTGATAAGATTTTTTTTTATCAAAGAGCACTCCTCATTATTTATTCGTTTTGCAAGTTTTGCATGTTTTTCACAAAACAATAAAAAAAATGAAACAATATATATATATATATATAAACTAGAGCTATTTTGTTAATTTTAAATTATATTCTAATAAGTTAAATTGTAATTGGTGAGGGGGGCTGGGGGGAGGGGAGGGGAGGGGTGGTGGATTTAGTTTGTCTTAGTTTCGTTTATAAACTCTTGACATTTATTTATTTATTGTTTTTTTTTTTTTTTTTTTTTTTTTGCACCCAAAATATAAAATTTTGATTCCTGCACATAAATACTTTATCGATTCTCTAGAGAATATTATATCATCACGTGACTGCAGATGATATTAAAAGATATGTTGACACAATGCCATTCCAAGAACATATTCTCAAATAGTTGTTGTTGTTGTTGTTTTTTTTTTGTTGTTGTTGTTGTTGTTGTTTTTTATATAATCCTGTTGGTTGATAAAATAAGTTTGGTGCTGATTTAATGATATTGTTTGTTATCAGTGCTTTTGATTTTGTGGAGAGTTTTAAAATCTGCAGAATTTCAAAAAAAAAAAAAAAAAAGAAAACAAGCAAAAGCCACTCCACTCCACTCCACTAATCAATCAATCAATCAATCAATCAATATCCACAGTTTATTTTTAGTTGCTGTTATCAACTACAAATGTTCAATTATATACAAAAAATACACTATTAATTTTCTAACCAGTCTTTTGAATTTGTTTTCTCTGTAGTTAAGAACATTTTAGTTTAGTCACGTGGTTTGGTTTTAAGCTTCTTTTTTTTTTTTGATTTGATTTGATTTGCGCTTTAAGGAACAACCGGATTGTTATTTTGTTCATGGAATTAATCCACAGATTAGTATTCTAAAAGGTATTTCATTGAACCATTATTAGGTTTGTTTTGTTTACTGATATTGGATTTTAATTCTACATCTGTTTTATGGCTCTGTCATATTAGGATGTCAGTATGCTTTTTGAAGATGTATATAAACAGCTTCACCCCCCTCTACTCTCCTGGCTCTCGCTCTCTCTCTGTCTAATGAGAGTAGTAATTATTCTTATCGTCATTTCTACAAGTTATTTTTGCCGCCCACAAGGTCTTCATTAATATTCACTTTTTTGTTCCATTTTTTTTTTCTTTCTTTTCTTTTCTTCTCTTCTCTTCTCTTTAGTTGAATACTAATATAATAATGAGGAACTGATTTCACTACACTACCCAAATCATTAATTATTAACTTCTACTACACTACACTACACTACTCACACTTCCCTCTCCTTTTTTTTTTTTTTTTTTTGGCTCACCCCTTTTTATTTTATTTTATTTTTTTTTTTTTAGTTTCTTATCAATTATCTCCATTACAAATAACTACTCTTTTCATTACTACAACCACAACAACTAATATACTATTATTATTATTCTTATACTTATACTTATACTCACTAATTAATCAATCACTTGACCTTTTTTTTTTGATTTGTTTATCTGATTATTTTAGTGTTTGATACCCTACACCAAGTGGTTATATCCTTAACTATAGAAACAATTCCCCCTTCCGCCACATCCTACATCTTAATCATCCAATAATGTTGAAATCAAGTTTATCCTCAAATAATAAACCTGAATTGAATAAATCTGGTATTGATATTGATAATGATAAACAAAAGAATGAAACGGCTGAAGGTAGTACAAATTCTGGTAAAGATAATAGTCAACCTAATCAACCTAGTCAACCTAGTCAACCTAGTCAACCTATATCTAGATTAACCACTCCAGTTGATGAAGATTGGTCAATCATTTCATCATCTTCAGATCTTGATATTGATGATGAACAATCAACTACTAGTTCCCAAGATTATCCTCAATTAATAATTAACAACTCAACCGATTTATCTATTTTAAAAGTACCTGAACAACATATACCTCAAACATCATCAGAAACTCCTACTACTACTACTACTACTACTAAACAACATCACCAAGAGAGGAACTCCAATCTTGAAAATTCCCAAACTACAATATCCACACCATCAGAATCAGAATCAGATTTGGAATTGGAATTGGAATTGGAATCAGATTCAAATTCTATTTTAAGTGGTGGGAGCAACAACAACAACAGTAACAACAATGATAATTCTCTTAATGTTGGTTCTAAGATCCGGTTTTTCGAAAATTTAACTCAATTAAATGATTCAATAAAACAAAAATCAAATCAATTTTATTATGATTTTGCCAAGATTCATTTAGATAATTATATTGATGATCAACAATATCGACAAGAAGAAGAAGAAGAAGAAGAAGAAGAAGAAGGATTAGAAGAGAATTTGGATGATACTATTGAATTATTTTCTAATGTTGAATCGGTATCCAATAAAAAAAATGCCAATGATGTTATTGATTCATCTTTGTCTACAACCAAAAGTATTCAAGTTAATGATTTAATACTGAAACACGACAACAACAACAACAACAATAGTACTATTGTTGTTGTAAACAAATCAAAACCAATATTGGTTCGTGCAGTTCAAAAATTACAAATTTTTTTAGATCATCATTCCGATTATCTTTATTATTACATGATGGCAGCCATAGTACTTGGTATTATTCCAGTAATTTATAGTGTCAAGTATATTTTAGTTCCTAAACAAGTTGTTGATAAACCCCCCATGACTACTTTTGATAAATTGAATCAAATTTGGAATCATTTATTATATGAAGAAGAACAAGACATAATTACCAAGAAAAGTATATTCTTCCTTGGTGGTTATAGTGGTGGTGGTAGTGGTGGTGGTGGTGTTAGTAGTACTATTGGAAAGCATAAAACTAATAAATTAATCAAATTTATTAATACATTGAAGTATAATTTAGATGATAAAGTTTTCCCACAATATTATTTTATGGTTAATAAAATGAATCATTATGGTGATAAATTTTGGAAACAATCTCAAGATTTAGGATCATTAAGTTATATCAAGTTGAAGTTATGGAGTGATCAAAGTATTGTTATTTTCAATAAATATTCAATTATTGGATTAAATAAATTTGATCATTATAATCAAATTGGATTAAATAACTTTATTAAATATCGACAAATGGGGTTGGACAATTTAAAGAAATTTTATAATAATGCTGGTATTTTCAGTAAAAAATATCGTCATAATATAATTATGGGATCATCTCGTATATTGGAAAATATAATTTTTCAAAGTAAACAATTAAAGAGTTTAATATCAAATGTATTAAATGTATCAAATGTTTTCAATGTTTTCAATAATAAATCTTTTAATGATTTGAAAGAAATTACTTTCCAACAATGGAACCAATTGATAAATACTTATAATATTCAAGTTTCTGCTGCTTCTGCTTCTGCTTCTGCTGCTGCTTCTACTGTTGTTTCTACTGCTTCCAAATTCAAATCAAGATTGGATAAAAATGCCATTTATATTTATAAATTTGGTAAGAACTTGGCCGATTCTATTAAAACGGAATTAGAATTAACTAGTTCTTAAGATGCTTGAGAAAATTCTTTTTTTTTTTTTTACTTTTTATTTGGTTAGTTTGTGGTATAGGTATTTGAATGGTTCAAAGTTTATATTTTCAATTCTGGGGCATTTTTTTTTTTTTTTTTTTGCAATATTATTATATTATTTGTTAATTGGTTCTTATCGTTTTTTATTTTTTGTTTTTTTTACATATTTAGATGATTTATTACTGTTTTAAGGAGATGGTTTCATTCAGGTACGATACTCATATCCTCCTTTTGGGTTTTTTTTTATATATATATATATACCCAGTTCTGTTCAACTATCCATTTTTGTTTGTTTGTTTTATTGTTGAATTGGATTGGTTATGATTGATTGAAGACCCAAAATGAAATTATTTTTATTTATTGATATTTTCATCATTCATTTGAAATTAATTTAATTGAGGTTATGTATCAGTATTCTCATCATGGCTTTCCAATTTGAATTTAGTTTGTATAGGTTTTTGTCTTGTTTTTTGTTTTTTTGTTCTATTTTAATTTTAGTTCCCATTACTTTTTGTAGATTTGGTGGTTTGTTGTTTTAAAAATGGTATGTTTATTCAACTTAACTCATGGAATGATCTGTTTAATAGTAATCTTGGAGAGGGAAGTCATTTGGGAAGAAGAAGATTCTTGACAGGGTAGTGTAAATCAAGCCAAAAAAAAAAAAAAACAGACTGAAAATTCTACCAATATTTGGTGGCAACACCCCAAATAGATTTTACTACAATTGATTGATCAAGAGTAACAGAAACGTATAGATAGATGCCGGCATGCTGGCATGCGGGAAAGGAGGGGGAGGGGGGGGTTGATTATATGTCATGTTCTTACAATTATTGAATATCACACTTACAGTCTAGAGAATAAAGTGGGAACATATACTACACAAATTGCACACATACAAAAAAACACCATCTTTTGGACTTTGTTGGCAAAAATTCCAACACTTTCAATTCTTGGTTATAAACAAACGTCCTCCTTATATTGACTGCTCTCTAAAATGTTCAGTAATCATTTCATAACCAGTAGTTAGGTTGATTGATTGATTGATTGGTTGGTTGTCAGAAGTTGGTGATTGTTGACAACCAACCAACCAACCAACAATAAACCAAACCAAAGGCAAACAATGAGAAAATTTTTTGCATACAAATCAATCAAACTAAGAAATTACCAAAAAAAAAAAAATCTCAACAACAAAAAAAAAAAATAAAAAAATTGACAATTTATATATAATTCATTCCGATTGTTTTTATTTCATCAACAACAACAAAAACAACAAATTATCATTCTTTTTAGACTTTTATTGAAAGAGGAATAACTATAGAAGATTATCTTATATTTCCCCAGTTTCAATTCAATTCAATTCAATCAACATTGTGTACCATAAAGTAAATTATCTTGTATTATTGATTGCAATCTTGTTTTTGTTGTAATTTCAATCAAACTGTATTATTTCATTACTTTATAGTAAAACATCCAGCATTTTTTTTTGAATAAATAGAAAGAAACAAATAGATATATATATATATATATCATGGGTATGTTACTTTTATTGTTGTTGAAATCTTATTAATTTATAAAGTGGACTTGATTTACTAACATTTATTCAACAGGTATTCCAAAATTTTTCCGTTTCATCTCTGAGAGATGGCCATTGATTTCTCAATTAATTGATGAAAATCAAATTCCTGAATTTGATAATTTGTATCTTGATATGAATTCTATATTGCATACTTGTACTCATTCCAATGATAATACCATTACTAGACTTCTGGATGATCAAATGTATGCGGCCATATTCAATTATATTGAACATTTATTCCAAATTATTAAACCCCAGAAAACTTTCTATATGGCTATTGATGGAGTTGCTCCTCGAGCCAAAATGAATCAACAACGTGCAAGAAGATTTAGAACTGCTTATGAAGCGGAAATAAATTTAAAAAAAGCCATTGAAAATGGAGAAGAAATACCTAAAGAAGATCCATTTGATTCAAATTCTATTACTCCTGGTACGGAATTTATGGCTAAATTGACTAATAATTTGAAATATTTTATTCATAAAAAAATTACTGAAGATTCAAGTTGGGCCAATATTGAAATTGTTTTGAGTGGTCATGAAGTTCCTGGTGAAGGTGAACATAAAATTATGGAATATATTCGATCAATAAGATCTCAAGATGATTATAATCCAAATTTAAGACATTGTATTTATGGGTTAGATGCTGATTTAATTATGTTGGGATTAGTCACTCATGATCCTCATTTTGCATTATTGAGAGAAGAAGTTACTTTTGGACCTCAACGTAAAATTGGTCCTAAAGATTTACATGATCAAAAATTTTATCTTTTACATTTATCATTATTAAGAGAATATTTAAGTTTAGAATTTCAAGAAATTGAAAATCAATTAAATTTTGAATATGATTTTGATAAAATTTTAGATGATTTTATTTTAATTATGTATGTTATTGGTAATGATTTTTTACCAAATTTACCTGATTTGTTTATTAATAAGGGGGCATTCCCATTATTAATAGCTGCTTTTAAACAAACATTGTTAGACAGTGATGGTTATATCAATGAAAATGGGAAAATCAATTTAGTCAGATTAAACATTTATATCAAATTTTTATCGAAATTTGAATTTGAAAATTTTGAAAAATATGAGGTTGATGTTGAATGGTTTAATAAAAAATTAGATGATATTTCTATATCTGGTGAAAAGAAACGTCAAAGAATTGGGAAATTATTAATTTTAAAAGAACAAAAAAAATTAGTTGGATTTATTAAACCTTGGCTTATGGAATGGGCTAGTCAATCAATCAATGAAATTTTAAATTTAGATCAACAAGGTAAATTACCAACTTTACATTTAAATAAAGAAGATGTTGAGAAAAATTTGGATTTCATTAAAGAATTTGCCATTGAAGCTGGGTTTTTAATAATTCATCATCAAACTAATGATATTTATGAAGCCAAATTAGATATTGATGGGATTTCACCCAATGAAACTGAAGAAGAACATGAAGAACGTATAACTGAATTAAGGAAAACCATTAAACAATATCAATCAGCTAATTTAATTGAAAATGAAGAAGTTTTAAATGAAACCAAACAAGTATATTCTGAAAAATTCCAATCTTGGAAAAATGATTATTATCAATCTAAATTACATTTCTCCATTGATACTGAAGAAGGTAAAAATAAATTAATTGAATTGACTAAACATTATATTGAAGGGTTACAATGGGTTTTATATTATTATTATCGTGGTTGTCCATCATGGAATTGGTATTATAAATATCATTATGCCCCCAGAATTTCCGATATTTCATTAGGTTTAGAAGAATTGATCAATGAAAAAATTGAATTAAATTTTGAATTATCACATCCTTTTAAACCTTTTGAACAATTAATGGCAGTTTTACCAGCTCGATCCAAAAAATTAATGCCAGTAGTTTATCGTCCTTTAATGACCGATGAAAAATCACCAATTATAAATTTTTATCCTCATGAAGTTGAAATTGATATGAATGGTAAAACTGCTAGTTGGGAAGCAGTAGTATTATTAGATTTTGTTGATGAAAAAAAATTGATTGAAGCATTAAAACCAATTGAATCAAAATTGACTTTTGAAGAAAAACAAAGAAATTCTTATGGTCATGCCATCAAATTTATTCATAATCCACAAATTGATCATGTTTTCTCATCACCATTACCAGGGTTTTTCCATGATATTGAACATGATCAATGTTATGAAGAAGAATTCAAATTACCTAAAATTGAAAATTTGAAAATTGGATTTATTGAAGGAGCTAAAACTGGTAAAGATTTATTAGCAGGATTCCCAACATTATCAACAATTCCATTTACTTTTGAATTAGCATTAAATGAAGTTAAAATTTTTAATTTCCCATCGAGATCAGAATCAATGATTTTAAATATTGAAAATGTTTGGTGTGATTTGACAATTACTCAATTTGCTCAAAGTTTTATTAATAAATTAGTTTATTCTAAATGGCCATTTTTAAGAGAATGTCGAGTGGTTAAAGTTTTAAGTGAAGAAAATAAATTTGAATCGATTAAAACTAGTACAGGATTGAAAAAAATCGTCACAAATGAATTAACTATGGAAGATAAAAAATCATTCCGTTCTGAAATTTCTAATCTTAAAGTTATTTGGGATAAATTTAAGGGAGTCAAATTAGGTGAAATAAATGCATTAGTTTATGTTAAACCAGTGAATGGATTAATTAGAAATCATAAGGGAGCTTATGTTAAGACTTATTCTAAAGATATTGAAGTTTATCCTTTACAATTAATTGTTAAAGAGGTTACTAATAAAGATCAAAGATTTTTAACTAGACCACCATTACCAATTGATCAAGAATTCCCTATTGATTCTCAAGTTGTATTTTTAGGAGATATGGCTTATGGATCACCAGCAAAGATTGTTGGATATAATGAAGATAAAACTAAATTGAGTGTGAAAATTTTCAAAATTCAACTGTTGGCTGAACCAAATGTTGGTAAAAAAAGATTAAATATTGAAAAAAATGAAATTAAATATTATCCTTCATTTGAAGTTAGTAAAACTTTAAGACTTAATCCTTTATTATTATCTAAAATTACTAGTCAATTTATGATTCAAGATTTTTCTAAAGGAAAAATAAATATTGGATTAGAATTAAAATTTGAAAGTAAAAGACAAAAAGTTTTAGGTTATACTAGAAAACTGAATAATGGGAAATTTTGGGAATTTTCTCCTTTAGCGATTAATTTGATTAATAATTATAAAACAAAATTCCCTGAATTATTTAAAAAATTAGCTAATAACATTAGTGGATCTAATTTCCCTACTGTGGATGAAATTCTGAATCCTGAAGAATTGAAAGAAATTAGATCATGGTTAAAAGAAGTGAAGAATGAATTAATCCCAGTATCATTAGAAAGTGAATCATTTACTAAATTCAGTTATCAAGCTATTGAACAATATATGGATAATTATTTATCAATGAATCAAATCCCCACTATAAATAAAGATATTAAAGGTGTACCTCGTGAAGCCATTTTGAATGCAAATGAATCATATCAATTATTAAGTGATCAACGATTTGAATTGGGTGATAGAATCATTTATGTTCAAGATTTTGGTAAAGTACCTATTTTATCTAAAGGTACTGTGGCTTCGATTTTAACGGTTGGATCTAAAACTTCATTAGGAGTGATTTTTGATCAACCTTTATTGAGTGGTAATAATATGAATGGGAAATTGAATTCTAATCGAGGATTAATTATTGATTCTTCATTAGTATTGAATTTAACTAATAAACAATTTGTTTATCATTCTCATGCTTCGAAAAATAGAAAGAAATTGACTGATGAAGAAAAAATTGCTAAATTGAAAGCCATAGAAGCTAAAAAGAATCAACAACAACAACAACAACAACAACAACAGAAGCAGCAACAAATTAAACAAAAACAAGTTGAACAACAAAAGCAAAAAGGTGCTAATGAATTGTTATCCTTGTTGAAGAAAAAACCCGATGCTACAACTACTACTACTACTACTACTACTACTGATGGAAATGACAAAAAACCAGAGGAAAAAGATGTTGACAAAAAGAATAATGGTAATGGTAATGATGATGATGAAAGAGTTGATCCTAATGCAATTAAGCAAATATATGGTCATATTTATTCTAATGTTATGAATCAAGGTAATGTTCGTCCTCCACCACCACCACCAGGTCAACCAGGTCAACCAGGACAACCGGGACAATCACAACAATTTCCTTATGGTATGCCAATTCCACCTCCTCCTCCTCCTCCACCAGGCGCACCAATGCATCCTGGTTATATTCCTGTAGTTCCAGGAAATCCATTACCTCCTAGTTTCTATCAACAATATCCTCCAAATGGTCAACCACAATTTACTAATTCACAACCACCACCACCACCACAACAACAACAACAACCTCAAGTGGCTGAACAAACTTCTGAAGATGAAGTGAAATCAAAAAATGATAACAAACATAATGTAAATGGTAGAGGAAGAGGTGGTTTTAGAGGTAGAGGAGGACAAAGAAGTAGAGGCGGTGCCAGAGGTGGAAGAGGTGGAAATAAATCATCCCATCAAACTTCACCTAAAGATAAACAAAACCAAGAATCATAATTATGTTTAATGTCAGCCATGAAGTATAAAGGGAAATCTTTTTTTTATTTTTTTTATAGTTATTTGTAATGCATGTTTTTTATATGATTATATTTTTATATAGCTAATAGCAATTTACTCTATGTACAGAAATCATACTAATAGTATGGGGCTATGATTATTTGGGAAAATTTGTTTTATTTTTTCGTATTAGAACTCACAATTGATTTATTGTTAGGACTAACATCACCATCATGTTTATCATGTAATTTATTATTAATATGATGATCAAATTCAAAATCTTTTTCACCAGGTAAATTAATTAATCCTAAAGAATCCCAATCAGATTTTTCCATCAATTGATTATCCATTCGACATTTTAAATATTGTTTAGCTAATATTCGACAATTTGGAGCATTTTTATTCTCAGTAAATTTCATACATGATAAATATTTCATCATATACTCTTTACATTCACCATCATGATCTAATGGGAATGACCCTCGTTCTGGTGGTGTTGGAGTCCATGTTCGGAAATTACCTCCTAAAAAAAAAAAAAAAAAAACCCAGAACTGTTAGTATATAAACAAATAAATAGATAAAGTTTATTGATATGGTTTATATAACATACCTGGTGCTCCTGTTGCCATAATGAATTAATTTGAGTATTTATGGTATGGGGTCCTCTTGTTGTTATTATAAGGAAACGGACTTTGGAATATTCTGGTTCGATATACGTTTGTTTTTTTTTTTTTTCGTTCTCATTAAAGAAACGAAAATCTAGCAAAATCAAAGTGTACAAGCGAACAAAAAAAAAAAAAAAAAAAAAAAGAGCGGATTGATACTAGACATGTGATTACTCACGTGATACATTGGTATTGATATGTTCAATGATGTCTGGGGTATGTTATGTGTGATTAATGAATAATGATGATTGCTTTCTGGTATTAATGTTGGAAAATTCCTATAATCATTTACAACACCAAATATGTTGTAAATGTGAAACCAAATATTTAACTTCTAGTGGTTAGTTGTATATCATGTCATATTGGTAATCTGTTGTTAGGATTTGGCAATGAAATTTGGAATATCAGAAGTATCGGTTTAATTGAATGATATATAACGGGTTGCTTTTCAAATTACCGTTTTTCTATTTTATTTTATTTTATTTTATTTTATTTTGTCATTGAGTGGTTTCACAAGAAAGATGGGAAGGGGGGGGGTGGAGGGGTTGAAATAAACAAATGTTTCTTAAGCCCGAAAAAAACTAACCAATAACAATCAACTTTACGAAAATGAACAGAAATAAAGAGAGAATTAAATTAATTTAATGGGGAGGGTTTAGCGTAGGTGTAGGTGTAGGTGTAGAATATAATATAGTCTATTTGTGAATCCAAAGTGTGTAAAAGACCTCACATGTTCTATTATTCATATTCAGAGTATGATGATGATTAAATTGTTGGTTGGTATTAATAAAGAACCAAAAATTAAAAGAAAAAAAGGTGGGGTAAAAGTTTTCACTAAAGAAAAGAGATGTTTTATATTTTTTACCCGTCATTAACCGGTGGGATTCTGTTTATTTTCTTCTCATCAATAATTGAACCCCTCTTTTCTTTCTTTGCTCTTTCAATTGTTTTTCATTTAATGCCATAATAACCCATATACTGTGTGAGTTACACACCATTAGGTTTATTCTAATTAATCCCATAAGAACAAACAGTATCATAATCAAATTAAATTACCTCTTTTAGAAAGTTTAATATGTAGAATATATATAGTAATCCATAATAACAATACAACTAACTAACACCATTTTCCCAATATCTTATAGTAAAACAGAAATATGGCTATAAAACTACTACTACTACTACTACTACTACTACCACAATCATTACAATTGACAACCCTTCTTAGTCAATCTAAGTGGTAATGGTGATTTTAGTATGGTTGACTTGTCATAAGACAATTTACTATTTTCTTTTTTCAGATGGCTAAATAAATGTCGCATGCGCTTCAATGCGCCCGCGCCCGCGCCCGCATCAATTGTCTTCGGCTCAAAGGGAGATTCTCAAGTTAGTGTCTCACTCATTTCTATTTCACTTCAGTGTTAAACTCCTGTTATATGATTGATAGTTACTAAATGTTATAGTGTGGATAGAATATGGATTAACTTAGTTAACATAACTAGAAGAGTGATTCTGCTTTTTTGTTTTGTTATAATTATTGATGTAGTAGTTACATA
Source organism: Candida dubliniensis CD36 (assembly GCF_000026945.1). Taxonomy (NCBI): domain Eukaryota; kingdom Fungi; phylum Ascomycota; class Pichiomycetes; order Serinales; family Debaryomycetaceae; genus Candida; species Candida dubliniensis. Next base: position 2,958,499 of record NC_012860.1, on the reverse strand, counting down.
AAACACAAGTTAGTATTGTTGGTTGTTGGTTGTGGTTGCAAAAATAATTATCAAATTATTTTCTTTACAAATTCATCAAATCTTTATAACCAAAATTTTTCTTTCAAATAAATTTACAACCAACAAATGTTTCTTTGGTTGTAAATTGTTTTAATTGATTTAATACATCAGTCTCCTTCTTGTGTTCTTATTTAAATTTCAATTCCAAAACAACTTTAGACCCTCTACAAGTTCAAGATCAATTCCTAGAACCTTCCTATACCCATTGGCCTTGTTCAGGTCTGAAATAACAACCAAACACTTGATTATTCCACTTACAGACTGTCAATCACACTCAAAATCTCAATCTCTGTAAATATTAAATACATCACATCAACACCCAAAACTGTCTTCTTGCTAAGGCATTACTTTTGGTTGTATAGTCCAAACCAATTTTGAATCATTGTCTGCCCTTTATTGTCCCTCAGTTAACGTCCTCCCAAAACACGACATTTTTCCTAATCTGAGTCATACATCTTGGGGAGACACAAAAAAAAAAAAGAAATTTCAATTTCACTTTTGTCGCTTTAGTGCTCCGCTAACGGATAAGGTGTCACAGGATTAATTTATGTGAAGTTAGTGATAGTTGTAGTGGTGATTACTTAGAATTGGGTTGATTCTATTCGTTGTGGTCAAATCTAAATAAAATATAAGTCTTATAAACAATATTTTTTCAAGTTTACATGTCCTAAGACCGAATTCCATACTCCACATATTAAAAAAAAGACTAAAAACAACAACAACTCATTACTTTCTTTTTTGAAAAAAGAAACTTTAATAAGAATAAAAAAAAAAGAAAAAGAAAAGAAAACAAGAAAAGACAAATCATCAAAACCAAAATCAAACACACATAGCACAAACAAAAGACGCATTTTTCTTTCTAATTTATTAATTGCAACAAACAAATATCAATAACAACAACAACAAGAACAACAACCTTAACCACAACAAGTAATAAAAGAAAGAGATTTTTAAAAAAAAAATTCTGTTTAAATAAATTAAGCAACTTTTTCCCACAAAAATTTCAAAATTTCAAAAGCATTTTTTTTTTTTTTGGTTTTTTGGTTTTAGTTTCCCCAGAGTTTTTTTTAACTTCTTGTTTTTTAGTATATAAATACCAATCCCTGCAATATTTATTTTGAAGTTGTTATTACTTTTTTTTTAATATTAGTCATTTTACCTAGATCAATTGTTCGGCCCTGTCCTGTCCTGTCCTTCATATCATCATTTGTTATTTGATTATAATCTCAATATATTGAAGATATAACAATAATAATAGGAACACAGTTTTCATCCCCACCATTGTATTTGCATTTTTTTTTAAGAGAGAATAAAGTGCCTTTCTTCCGAGGACAAAAATATTTCTTTTTTTTTTTAACACAAATAGAAATTTTTCAGAATTGGTTTTCCTTCTTTGTTTTTGTTTGTGAATCACATTTTCAACCACACACCCGAATATTTTTCCGACAAATTTATCAGTTTCCAATCATCTTTGATAAATTTTTTTTTTTTTTTTTTTACTTTCTTTTTTTTGGTTTTGTTTTTATAAAAAGTAAAGCAAAAGAACATATATTATTTATTTTAATAGAGTCCCTTATTTATTGCTAATATCCAGTAGAAGAAAAAGAACAAGAAAATATGAGTTCTTTGAGTTCAGAATTGAAAGCCAAAGAAATTTTCAATCAATTTGCAACAGTTGGTGCAAATGAAGAGAAAATCATTACTTTACCTGATTTTGTTAATGTTTTATCTCCATTTACTACTGATATCCCTAAGCAAGCATTTTCACTTTTATATTTGATTGCTGATGCTGAAAAAAAAGGGTTTGTTACTGAAGATAATTGGTTGAAATTTGTTAACACTTTGACTTCACCTGATGGTGAATATAAATTATTATATCAATTTCTTTCTGGTCAACAAAACACAAATTCTAAAATCACTTATTCACAATGTATTGATATTTTGAATAAAATTAATTCATCAATAGATTCAAATTATCAACAAAAACTTATAAAATTGAATTGGATTTATTTCCCCAAATTTTTTGAACCTAATGGTTCCATTGAATTTAATGATTTTGTCACTTTAATTAGTTATTTACCCGTAACCAAATTAATTGGGAATTTTGAAATTGCTGCTTCAAAAACCAAAACAGTTAATGGTGAAGAATTGGTTAGATTATTATCAACAAATTTAAATCATAAACTTTCCAATAAATTGAAAATTAATTTACATAATGTTACTGATTTTTTCGGTAAACAACAAGATTATACTTTATCTAATTTATTATTTATTTATGATGCTTTGAGTAAAGTTGATTTGATCAATGAAGTCATTGTCAATACTCCACCAACTACTAAAGATAAAGATGATATTTTAATCAATAAAACCGATTTATATAATCATTTGAATGATCCATTATTAAAATCTGCCAATTTTAAACCAGTTTCAAGATTAGAACTTGATTTATTATTTTATTTAATTAATAAAAAAACTGATGAAGATATTCCTAGAAGAGAATTAGTATCATTTTTAAATCCAAATTTTAATAATAATTTAAATACTTTATCACCAATTTTTGAACATTCCCAAAGTAAACATTCAACTATTGAAGCTGGAGATAATTTTTCTTTATGGCCACTTTATGATTCATTATATTCATTTTTCTTAGGATCAATTGCTGGATGTATTGGTGCCACAGCAGTTTATCCAATTGATTTGGTTAAAACTAGAATGCAAGCACAAAAGCATAATGCTTTGTATGATAATTCATTAGATTGTTTTAAAAAAATTTTACAAAAGGAAGGATTTAAAGGATTATATTCTGGATTAGGTGCTCAATTAGTTGGAGTTGCTCCAGAAAAAGCCATTAAATTAACTGTTAATGATTTAGTTCGTGGGATTGGTAGTAATGAAGATGGTAGTATTACTATGAAATGGGAAATTTTAGCAGGTCTGACTGCTGGTGGATGTCAAGTTATTTTCACTAATCCATTAGAAATTGTTAAAATTAGATTACAAATGCAAGGTAATACAAAAAATTTAAGTAAACCTGGAGAAATTCCTCATAAACATTTAAATGCTAGTCAAATCATTAGACAATTAGGTTTAAGAGGATTATATAAAGGAGCAAGTGCATGTCTTTTAAGAGATGTACCATTTTCAGCAATTTATTTCCCAACTTATGCTAATTTGAAAAAACATATGTTTGGATTTGATCCAAATGATCAATCTAAACATAAAAAACTTTCTACTTGGCAATTATTAATTGCTGGTGCTTTAGCTGGTGCACCAGCAGCTTTTTTCACTACACCAGCTGATGTTATTAAAACTAGATTACAAGTTGCTGGTAAAAAAAATGACATTAAATATAAAGGGATTTTAGATTGTGGAGCATCAATTTTAAAATATGAAGGATTAAGTGCTTTTTTCAAAGGTTCATTAGCAAGAGTTTTCCGATCATCACCACAATTTGGTTTTACTTTAGCATCATATGAATTATTACAAAATTTATTCCCATTACATCCTCCATTAACTCGTGAATCTAGTTTTAAAGGTATTAGTGGATATCCTGGAGTTTATAATTTGACTAATGATCAAGTTTATAATTCTCAAGAAAAAAATGAAAGATTAATATTAATGAATAAATCTGAATTATCTCCAACAATTGATATCACCACCACTACTGCTACTAATGTTAATGATGCTTTAGTTAAATTACCAGCTGAATATATTTATAAATCTCAAGATGCCGTTAAATTATTATTGGATATTGATTATAAATTTGGTAATTTCAATTATGATTCTTATGTTAATTATATTAAAAAGAAATAGATATAGAAATAGAGAGAGAGATTATTATTATTCTTATTATTATTGTAACTACGACCACCATCTATCCATCCAGTTTTCAACTTGTTATTAAACTATCCAAAAGTGTGAATCTGTGTGAATCTATTTGAGTGGGCCTGTTTGCATTATTTATATAAAAGAATTTACAATTTAGAAATATTCAAAAACAAAAAAAACCGAAATAAAACAAACAAAAGTATAAATACTTTATATATATATATATATATATATTCTTTCTTGTTGTTATCGCATTAGCATTATTAGGATTATCATTCTTTATAACTTTCTCTATCTCTCTATCTCTATCTCTCTCTCTCTCTATTTCATTTGATGATTATTATAATTGAAATGTTTCAAAAATAGTTGTCATTTCAAAATGATTCAAAAAATTAAATCCAATCATCATTAATTGATTATCACCAAGTTTATCATTACTTTCTTCCTTTAATGGAATTATTTTCATTAATTTGAAATTTTTCAAATATCCACATTTTTGAAATTGAAATGGAATCAGAATTATTATATGATTAAATTTATCATTATCAATTGAATTATTTAATTCAATTAATTTAAATTGATTATAATTTTTATCAATATTAAAAATCAAATAATCGATTTTATCATCATTGTTATTTAAGTTATCAATTAATTCAAATTGTTGATAAATATCATTATCATTAAAATAATCACATACTAATATTGGTGATAATGATGATAAAGAATTGATGTTTTGAAAATTTATTGATATTATTGAATCAAATAATATTATTATCAATTGATTTGTTTGAGTCATCAAGATTTTTTTAATAATTTTATAATTTTTTAATATTCGTTTACATTCCCAATCATTATTGCCTTTATTACCATTTATTGAAGAAGATGGAATCATGGGAGTTGTTGTATTTTTCTTTTTCTTCTTGATGGTTATTAATTTACAACCAGTTCTAAGTATATAAAATGGATTCACATCTTCTTCTTCTTCTTCTTGTTGTTGTTGTTGTTGTTGTTCTCGTTCTTCATGAACAATTAATAATTGACCTTCTTGTAAAGAATTATCAATTTTTATATCAACTAATTGGAAATTTGAAAATTGATAATTTGACCATTTAAATTTAATTATAATTCCATTTGATATAGTTAAATAAATGAAATTTTGAAAAGTTTGATAATTTACTATTCTATATCCTTTAGTATTAGAATATTGTTTAAATCGATATAAAATAGTTGGTGGATTATTTTCTTGTTGATAAATGAATTCGTTAATTTTTTTAGACAAATTTTTATTCCGGTTTAAAGATGAATTGGTGTTTAAAATTTGATTTATTTGTTGAATAGTATAATTAGGCATATCTTTAGTGAAATAACATAATGGAATTCCTAATGCATTAAATAATTGTTTCTTTAAAGATTTATTTAAATTTTGTTTCAAGATATTATCATATAAAAATTCCATTAATTGACAAGTATAATCATGGAAACTCAATTCTTCTTCTTTAATAGTAGTAGTAGTAGTAGTAGTACTATTATTATTTAACGATTTTATTACATTAAATCGTAAAATAAAATTAATATTACCTTGAATGCTATGTTTCATAATTGATAATAAAAATATACTATTACTATTACTACTACTAGTATTATTATTATTATTATTATTGTTAATATCCCCGCCTGATATAATCGTATTATCAAATCCATCAATACCACAATCATGATAAAATTTATCAATTGAGTCATATTTATCAATTTGTCCATTAGATTGATGATAAAATTGCCAATTCATAGGGATTTCAATTATTTTCCCTATTAAAGGAGATTGTATCACTATAGAACGAGGATAATAATCATAAATATTACCATTATTACAGTGAATAGTTTGTCGTAAACCTAATCTTGAAATAATCAAATATTGTTTAAATTTATCAATTACATAACCACGGGGAACTAATGTTGGAATATATTTTGGTGGTATACTTGATATTCGATTAATTAAATTATTTCGAGATTTAATTGTTGTTGTCCCAGTTTTGAAATTTATTAATCCAATTGGTGTATAACTAAATTCATTATTGATATTAGCAAATTTGATTTTCAAATTTTGTAAATATTGTAATTGTTGTGATGATAAATTAGGATTTTTAATGATAATTTTAGGAATCTTCAAGATTTTATTCGGTTTAGTTTGTTTATTGGTTGAAGCAGTAGTTTTAGCTAAATGATTTGTATATCGTTGCTTTGCTTGGATTGAATTATTATGATATTTCGATACTGATTGTGATGATGACGAGGAGGAGGAGGAGGAGCTATTGGACGGTATTGCTCCATTAACTATTTTAAAATATCGTCTTCTTTCTTCATCATAATAATAACCAGGAATCTCTCTAACGCTTGACATTATTTAAATCACCATTTGGTTGTAATAGCGGAAAAGGTAAGTTCAGATCAGGAGTGTTTTAAATTGTGGTGATTATTCATTTTTTTTTTGTGCTAAATCAACCATCTTACAACATTTTATACAAGATGATATCTATACCACACACACACACATATATATATACATACTAACTACAACATTAACTATCTTCTCCTCTATCATCTAGCTATTAATCTCTTTTACTAGTTCCTCTTTCAATCATCACCAATATCAATTTCATAAGTTTCATTAATTTTTGAATCAATTTTATCATAATTATATTCAGTTTGTTTACGAAGATACATTTGTTCAAATCCATTACTACGATCAATTCCATCCCAAAAATACCCAGCAGGAATATTAAATCGATTAGGTATATTAATGCCTTTATTATAAACAAATTTTGATTTAACAACATCTTCAAATTCTTTTTTGGTAGGATCTTTAATAAATGATGTCATAGGATCTTCAAATTGATCAATATTATTATAATTATTATTGAGGTTGGGTTCGGGTTTAAATATTTCTTGTTCTTGAATAATTTGATCTTGTTTAGATGTTTTAATTTCAGTAAATTGTTTCAATTGTTCTTCATGTAATTTTTGTTGTTTTAAATCTTCTTGTCGTTGTTTGATATCATTTATTATACGCCCCGATGAATCACGGTATATAGTTTCTTGATTAGGTTTTATTACCAAAGAAGAAGGAGCTGTAGTAGGTGTATTATTTGTAGTTATTACTTCTCCATTATCTATTCGTTTGAAACCTTTATTTGATTTTTGATTAGTTTTTAGTTTCACTGGAGCATATTCATCATGTTGATCTTCATTGTCTTGTGTGTGTATATTTGTTTCATCATTATATTCTTCATTGTTATCAATAGATGGTACACCTAATGGTTTAGGAGTTTCAACAACAATATTCATCGATGTTGTTGTTGTAGAAGCTAAGCTCTTCTTATGCTTTTTCTTTTTGGGTTTATCAGATGATTCATTATTCAAATATTTAGATAAATAATCTGCCCTTGACATTGAATATGATTAGTTGTTATTGTTGTTAAACAAGAATGGTTCCTCAAATTGATTTTGGTGGGAGAATTTTTTTTTTCTTTTATTTGTCCTTTTTTTTTTTCAATGGTCTTCCCAGAAATGGAATCATCAATTAAATACATCATCATCATCACAAAGACACCTCCTCCAATTGATTCTTAAGCTTTGATTTACATGATAATCACTCTTATAAAATTTTAAATATCAATTAACTCAAACCTAAATGTTCAATTGTCTATAATAAGAGAGATAAAAAAAAAGAACTTATATAAACTATATTACCCCATTCAATCCTTACTTTATTCATCATCAGAAACAATTTCATCTTCCCAATCTTCTTCTTCATCATCATCATCATTATTTTCATTCCCACGTCTTCTTGATGGCATTAATTCACTCATTATAGGGCCACCTAATTCTTGTAATAATTGATTAATTTGTTCAATTAATCCTTGATCAAATTCTTCACCAATATCACTATTAATAATTTTATAAGCCATAGTTAAACTAAATTTAATATCTTGTAAAATCAAATTTATTTCATCATTTGATTCATTTAATAATTTTGATAATTCAATATCTTTATAATTATCATTATTTGGTTGTAAAATTTTTTTCGATTTTAAAATATTGGCTAAACTTTCAATATAATAACTATCCAATATATTTTCATTAATATCTTGAACATTATTACTGATTTGTATAGCTAAATCATATTGTTCTAATTCAATAGCATATCTTGATAATGTAATTAATGGTTGAATCAATTCAACATATTCCATACCAATTTCAAATGAATCATTAACTTCCAGTGATTGTGGTTGTGATTGATCTGGTTTAGTGGTGTTTGCCATTTCTTCTAATTTGGTTTTTTTCAATTTAAATAATTCCCAAGATTTTAATAATGCTTCAATTGCTTCTTGATTCCGTTGTTGAGAAATTCTAATTGATGATAATAATGAAAAAGCTTCGGGATTTGTATTATCTAATTGTAATGAATAATCAATTAATTCATTACATTTTAATTCTGCTTCTGATTCCATACATAAATCTGTCATCCAAATTTCAATTTCAGCGAAAATTGCCAGATTTAATTTATTAATGAAAAATGATTTCTTATTTAAATCTTCATCTTCACTTAATAAAGATTGTAATTTATTAATGGCAATATTAATATAATTTATACCATCTTGTCCACCAATAATTTGTCCTAAATATAAAAATTTTTCAAATCCTTGATTAGCTTCAGGATCTAATTCACATCCACGAATTAATATTTGATAAGCTTTTTCTAATTCATTATTTTCTAAATAAGTTTCTCCTAAAATTGATAAATAAGGTACGGAATCAATTTGTGATTCAATATAAGGATATAATAAATCTAATGCTTTTTCTGGTTGTGAAGTTTCTAAATATGCTCTTGCTTGAGATATTATTTCATCTGACATTGTATGTATAGTTTCTACCCTTTAATATATGGTGGGGTTGAATATTTAAAGGTATTTCAAGATGAAGAGATGGATTGGATTTAGATGATGAATTGAAAAATATTTTTTTTTTTTTTTTTTTAATTTTTTTTTCCATTGATGCTCTTCAATTTCTATCAATCAATCAATCAATCGATATATAATTCATACCTACCAGTCTAACACACAACACCTCCCCCCTCTTTACTAATGGATAAATCAACATTTAAACAATTAACTAATGAATATGATATATTATATCTTCTTTATCATCGATCGAAAAATCAACATCATCAACAAATTTGGTTTAAATATTTAAATATTATGATTCGTAATTTACGGAAAATCCTTAAACTTCAAATTGATATTAATCGATTATCAATTATTAAAAATCAAAATAAAATCGATTATAAAACCAAACAAATCATTCAAATTAGTAATAAAATTTTAAAATTAATTAAATCATCATATTGGAATTATAATTCAATTTTAGTATTAGGACAATATATTACTCTTGGATTAGGTTTAATTGGATCATTATCAAAAATATCTTATTTAATAATTAATGGTATAAAAGGTGTAAATAAACATGGCATAGATAAAGTATTGAATAAGATGCAAAAAGATACTGCCACTACTACTACTAATAATAATTATCAGGGAAGTAGTAATGTTGGTGGAAGTAAAGATTTGATGATTAATAATCAAAATGTTGTTGGTGTTGATGATGAAATAGATTTTGGTGAAATAATCCCATATAATGAGGAAGATGAAGAAGAAGAAGAAGGCTCGATTAGTGGTGATGATAATGAGAGGATAAATGAAAATAATACACAGAAGGGAAATCTACTAAAATTCGATCAGATTGATACTAATGCACAAATCAAAACTTATAAATCCCATTCTAATAATTCAAAACATAACTTATCAAATCTAGAGGAAGAAGAAAATTCAAATATAAATCCCCAAAAATCCCAATCAAATATCACTAATCAATCTACTATCAATTCTACAAAGAATGTCAGCAATAATAGTAATGAATCAACCCTAACAAATACAAAAAAAAGGAAACTTAATGACACTTCTAATAACACAACCGATGATATATTTGGTAGTACCAAAAATGGTTCTGGTGATAATAAGAAATTGAAAAAGAAGGACAAATCATTGAAACCCCTTAAGAAAAAGAAGAAGAAGAAAAAATCAGCTATTGATGATATATTTGGATAACAAAAATAATAATTCAAACAATATCTTAATCGGTATGTTTCTTCTCTTTTACATTGATTAAATCCATATATGTTTATTTGTATATCTATGTATATGTAATATTACATATAAAAAAACAATAACAAACTTGTAAAGACCAAAATTTTTTAAACAAAAAAGCAAAACTCATAAAAACATTTAAACTAAATTAATAAATCTAACCCTCTCTCTAAAATAAAAGAAAATATAATACACTTGAAATAATATAACCTTTAATAACAGAACCAAAAAAAAAAAAAAAGCACTCATAAATACATAGATGGTTGTTGATATTGTTGTTGATGTTGTCCTGGTTGATGTTGTTGTTGTTGTTGTTGTTGTTGTTGTTGTTGATTCATTGAATGGAAATCATGAATTTGTAAATAATTGGCAACAATTTCATTGACAAACGTACTATTCAATTGATCAACGTCAAGACAATATTCATCATCATAATCATCTTTGACTTGACTTTTTTGAGACTCTTGTACATGAGTTGGAACAATTTGATTGAAATACACTGGCTGTTGTGGATTATACATATGACTTAATGGTGAACGAGATGATTGTGGAGTATATGGTGAATGAGTGGATTCATATGATGATGCAGAGGACGAGGAAGAAGAATATATCGATGCTGGTGTAGCAATTGATTGTTGTTGTGGTTGTACTTGATGATGATGTTGTTGCTGTGCTTGTTGTTGTTGTTGTTGATGGTGGTGGTGTTGAGAAGTTGGGATTGGCACTGACATCGGTACTGGTGCAGAAATTGGCATTGGTAATGGTGTAGAATCTACTGAACTTTCACTCTCTTGAGAATGTATTGATGATTCAGTAGTAGTATGAGTTTTATAATTCTTCTTCTTTTGTCGTTCTTGTTCAACTTCTTCTAAAACTTTACTAGCAAATGGAACCAATTCAGGATCAATCATTTTATTCTTTTGTATTTGTTTCTTCAATCTATTCTTGATTCTTGATTTACCTTTGAACCCCATTGGTAAAAATTTACATTCTCCACCTTCAACATGAATCTCACACCATATCTCAGCACTACTAAAATGCTCTCCACACATGGCACATTGTCCAGGAACTTTAGAACGTTCAGCTGATTTGATTGGTTTTTCATAATTAAAATGACGCAGTTTAAGATGGGTCTTATAAGTATCCCTTCTAGAAAACCCTCCACTAGAATGACATTTATGAGTGATATTATTTTCATCAACATAAATACTTTTATCATGGAATGGACATGTATAAGCTTTTTTCGTTGAATGTTTCTTCATATGTCTTGTTAAATAACCACGAACTCTAAATTCTGCATCACAATCAGGACATTTAAATAATTGATTAGCGTTTGCAACTGTTGATTCAGTTTCAGAATGCAGTGGAGAATCACTTATACTAGCTGGGGTTATTGAACTGTCTTTAGGGAGGCTTTCATTACTATCAGCAGGAGATAATTGTTGTTTAATTGTTGGTTGTGGATGTATTTTAAATTCATCCAATTCTTTCCCCTGTACTTCGGTAAATTTCCATTCTAATTCACCTTTGTCATTGGTATAAGGTAAAATCCTACTAGTAATACCAGTTGAACAAATTACTGGTTTCAAAATATCTTGATGGAGTGGTTTTTCTGCAGTATAAGTTGTGAAATTGCTCTTTTGTAAATCAGGGAATATTTTCGTTGATTCAGGTTTTACATTAGACTGTTTAACTTTAACTGATGTGATGTCATTGTCATTGTCATTGCTATTGTAGTTGATGTGTTGTTGGTTATTATTCACTAATAACCAGTTGGAACCATATGAAAGGATTAATGATATACAATATTGAAATACTGATTTTAACCAAGTATATAGATTAAAAGTTGAATTCACCACTTTCTGATGTTGTTGTTGGTTATTAGTTGTTGTAGATATTGTCATGGGTTGTTATTTAGTTCTTGAGTGGAATAATAATAATGTCTGATCAAGTCAGATAAAGTATAATCAAGTGGTAGTAGTAGTAGTTAGTATGGTTGATAATAATAATAATAAGGAACCAGTTGATGATATTATAGGAAAGTAATAATAATTTCAATATGTGGAAATAAAGAAAAAGGAAAGAAAGAAAGAAATAAGAATTAATTTTAGGAAAGGATTTAAAAGAAAACAAATTAAGTTTTAAGAAAGAAGAAGGAGAAGGAGAGGAAGAAAAAAAATTTTCTTTTAGTTGTTGTGTGTGTGTGTGAGTGAGTGTGTGTGTGTGTGTGTCTCCTCTTTCCATCCTTATTTTGTTAGAAGGTAGTGTCTTTGTGGTATAAAAGTGGGAAGATTTATTAATAAGCAATCACTTACGGGAAGGAAAACCAAAAAAAAGTGCGTGACTTGCGTGCAAATTGTTCAATTGGGTTTCTGTCTGTTTAACACATATCCCATCCATATTTCCTATCTCTTTCTCTCTCCTTACTACTACTACTCGATTATTGTTATTCCCAATGACAAAACAATGCATAAATTGCAAGGAACCATAATGCCAGGCAATTTACTCATTTAAGATCTCTTATCTCCTACTACTCTTCCCGTTACTTTATCTAAATTAAATCATCTGATTGATAAAGTTGAGTTGTCGTCAATCAAAAGATAAAACTTATAATTCCATTTGTGGTGAAGCAATTAATTACTTAGTTTAGAGATTGCTTTAAATAAGCATTGTTATTGTTGTTGTGGCCTCCCCCTCCTTTGTCTTTGTCTTTATTTGTTGAAGATTTTAATCTAAATTAATTGTTTCAACTTTAACTCTCTCTTTATTATTATTGTAAATCAATTTGATTGTGTTATTTCCGAATATTATTTAAGGAAGCAGTGACGAGCCCAACAATTACCCTTTGATCGAGGTAAGAATTAATGTCAGACATAAATTTGAACAAGTCACAATACATCTAACTATGGTTATAAAGTTATTGTTTTGGTCTTACTAGGTTGTACGAGATAGCTTAGGATTTCCATCTTATCAATGTTCCAGTTTTTTAACTCTTTTACGAGTGATATTGTACCTAAACCAAAAAATGTATTGTATAATCTAGGAATTCTTTCCCTTTTCAAGATAAAACATTATAGACACTATAGACATTATTGTCTATTGTCTGGGAATTCTAGTAACATTTTTAGAATATCAACTAAATTATAGTTTAACTATAGTATTTTAATTTTAGTCTTCTCTTTTAAAACTTTGGCTTTATGACAAGTTTCAATTGAACTTTAGATCCGTGACAAGAAAAAAAAAAGAATTGATCAAATTTGACGGTGAGTTCTATTTTTTCTTGTCAATGGAAAAACTACTGAATGACAGGTAAGTAAGTACCTGTTTAGGTCATTAATCATTCAATCATTTGTTTCCTTTGATGACTCTTAGTTTACACTATGCTTGGGAAATGACCTTGTAATAAATTGTGCTACATAGAAACTCATAGAAACTAATACTCCAGCTTTTCTCTCCATAGGTTGAACACCTGCATAACTTAAACTTGAAAAATATGTCTGATACCATCATGACAATAAATTTCTCTTTTAAGTTAATTAATTATTTTGTGTCCGGTAATTTTGTGAATAACTGTATAATCTGCTCCAACGCTCTTGTGCAAGAAGCTTCTCAGTAGTATGATAATGGGTTAAGCCATGTTGATGATAATAACAACAGTTGACACAATTACCAACTATATCGTATATACTATTGTCATTTATGGCTGATAAAAACACGTTTTAGATTGAGTGAGACAAGCAGCGTATTTGGAAAGGCTATTGATTGAACTTTTTTTTTTAGGGTTTTGTAAAACAAACCCTTACTGTGATGTTTCCCGCTTGTCAAAATAACATTAATTGATGATTCTTTGATGAGCCCTGGCTGTATCATATCTTATTTTTTATTTACTAAAAACAATAGCTTCCTATTGAAGCATGAATGTCAGTTGAGATGCTTGTGTTTATAATTGCTAAGAGTGAATTTTATTTTTGGTGGTTTTGCAACAGCAAATTTTAAAGTCCAGTGAAGACCTCTTTTTCATCATTCAGAATCAATTCAAATGATTAAATAGGTTGTTCTTCGTGAATTGTTGCTTTTCATGATACTTTAAGTTTTGGATTAGTCTATAAGATAAATGCACTCACTATTGTTTCGTTACTGCAAATATCGTAAAGTTGATGCTGTTGCAAAACCTGCCTCATTTATCAAATATCCCAAATAACCTAAATCTTCTCAATACAATTTAGTTGTGATTGAATCCTCAAACAATACTCGTAGTACTACGTATGGGTGTTTTCTCTGCATTCAATATTTGTAGATCTCCAAAGTCCCTCTTATCTTTAAATCAAGATACGAGAAGTATTACTAACGATCGTGTGATCTAAAAATATTGTAGGGGATGCGCGGCCATTGAACAACCAAACGGAGACAAAGAAGAAAAAAAAATTTTTTTTCCCAAAATCTTAATCTTTTAAATCCCTTTTATTGTTTTTTTCATTTTTATTCTATATTATACTTATCAACTACTAAACCCAACCACAAGATACATTTTGTATGCATCACCTTTACACGACACGAATAAGCTACCTTAACTTAACAATATGTCACCATCCACCCAACAAGTACACGAACTGAACCAATCAAATGATTCCACTGAGTTGAACAACGATATCCCACTTATTGAATTATCTAGTTTTAAACATGATTCAATAACTTTCCATAAACAAGATTCGTCATATTGGTTTTATGAAAAACTGAAACAATCATTCCCGGGTCAGTCATTTGGATTACAAGTAGAACAAATCTTGTATCACACCCAATCACCATTCCAAGATATTTTGATATTTAAAAGTACAAATTTCGGTAATGTTTTAGTATTAAATGGGATTATACAATGTACTGAAAAAGATGAATTTGCTTATCAAGAATTAATCACACATTTACCAATTATGTCACACCCATCACCTAAAAAAGTTTTAGTTATTGGTGGTGGTGATTGTGGAGTCATTCGAGAATTAATTAAACATGTAAATGATCAAACTGTACGAGAAATTACCATGGTGGAAATTGATGATATGGTTATTAAATTACTGACGAAATTTTTACCAGAAATGGCTAAATATCATAATCATCCTAAAGTGAATTTAATTATTGGTGATGGATTTGAATTTTTGAAAAATAGTAAAGAGAAATATGATGTTATTATCACTGATTCTTCTGATCCAGATGATGGCCCGGCAGAAGAATTTTTCCAAATTAATTATTTCAAATTATTATTGAATGCTTTGAATGAAAAAGGTATTGTCATTATGCAATCGCTGGAAAATATATGGTTAAATTTACCATATTTGAAAGAATTGAAATCAAAAGCAGCTTCAGTATTTTCTAATGTCAAATATTGTCAATGTTATATGCCAAGTTATACTTCTGGTCAATTAGGGTTGATAATTGCTACTATGGATACTGAAAAGGATTTGGTTAATCCATTACGGAAATTTGATCACGAAAAAGAATTGAAATTGTTTAAATACTACAATCAACACATTCATACAAATTCATTTGTTTTACCTACATGGGCAGATGATTATTTGAATAATTGAACTTGATGTGGGAAGGGGTTTCTTTCGTAATATTTTAATCTATTTATAATTTGTCCCAGGCTTATTCTAATAAGATCTTGCATTTGTTAAACTATAGTATTTAATATATATAATTTGTCTTTTCAACGGCACGTGACTTATCTGATGCACTCCCTTGTCTTTTCTTCTTGAACATATTTTATATTGTTATGCACGACCAATGATTGATTTTTGTGTGGTGGAAATAAATAAATAATAAATTTGTAATTCTTGTTTTTTGTTATAGTACACGACCAACCACAATTACAACAACAACAACAATAGCTGTGTTCTTTGAAATCAACACGACCTATCATAATCCTCCCTCTCCTCTCCCACCCAAACAAAAAAAAAAAATTTTTTGTCTTCCAATGTATAAGTGTGTGTCCTTTCTACCAAAACACATTCGATCTTTCAAAAAGGAGAGTAGTGTATCATTAATCAAGTTCGCCCATTTGTTTTTTAAGGTTGCAAAACATTCAAAATGTCCAATCATGAAGATGATTATTCCCAAAACATCGATGAACAGTTGTTACAAAACGTCGATGATTCTTCAACAGGCAATGTCAGAGTAAAATTAGAAGAAATTGCTCATGCTGCTGCATTATCGAAACCACAACAATCACAACAACAATCAAGTTCAGGTACTCCTTCATCTTCTTCTTCTTCCACTGGTAGAAGACAGAAAACACGTAGGGGAATTTCCACAAATGATTCGTCAGTAGTTGATACAGATTCAGTTGCTGAAGCTGCTGCGGCTGCTGAACAATACAAACAACAATATCAACAATTACAACAACAACAACATCACGCTCAACAACAACATTTAGCAGGTTTACCTCAACAACACCACCATCAACAAGCTGGAAGACTCGGTCAAACACAACAACATCTTGGTCATGTACATTCTCATCCTCAATTCCCCCCTGAATTGACTGCAGGTCCATCTGCTGATGAATTATCTGAATATAACATTCAAATCCCTGATCCAATTGTAGATTCCAAACTGAAGATTTATCCTGTCACGGAAAATACTATTACTGCTGAAGGTAATTTGATAACTCGTCCTTATCCAGAACAAGTTTTCAATAGTCGTGATGAATTGAATGAATTTATTGCTGAATTTGCTCGTGATAATGGATTCGGAGTGGTTATTGCTCATTCAAATAAAAAGGCAATTTATTATACTTGTGAATTGGGTGGACGTTATCGTCATAAAAAAAACAAAAAAATCGATGTGAGTAGACAAATTGATGTTGGTGATGGTTATATGTTGGATCCAGACACCAAAACTAAGAAATTGAAATGTCCATTTGCCATGACTGCTTCGTATAAAAAATCTTCTGATTCATGGACATTAAGAACAACTTGTAATGAACATAATCATCCTCAATTGGATCCATTAAGTAATCATCCAATGTTACGCAAACGTTCTGATGAGTTGAATGTGATGATTTTGGAAATGTATAAACTTGGTACTAAACCATCTCATATTGAAAGTAAAATTAAAGAGGAATATCCTGATGTTTTAATTAAAAGAGAAGATATTTATAATGAAATCAGAGGTTATAAACGCAAATTGAAGAAACAAAATAGTCGTTTTGGTTTCCATAATCCATCAAGAATTTCTGCTGCTCAATATAGAAAGAAAGCTGCTGCTCAGGCTGCTGCTGCTGCACAAGCTGCTGCTGCACAAGTGGGTACTGATGGTCATAATGCTGCTGATGTTGATGCTGTTGCCGCAGTGGCTGCTGCAGCTAGTGCTAATGCCTTTTTACAAGGAGCTACTGGTGATCAATCATCTTCTGCAGTTGATTATGATCAATTTCAACAACAACAACAAAATCAACTGCAGCAACAAAATCAACTGCAACAACAACAACAGCAACAGCAACAAGAGGAATTTCAACGTCAGTTTGTTGCTGCTACTCAAGCTCAAGCTGCTGCTGCTGCTCAACAACAACTAGATGAATCTCAATATCAACATTATCAACAACAATTACAAGAACATGGATTAAATGACACTGATGGTACTGCTGCTGCTGCTATTGCTGCCGTTGCCAATGCTAGTCGTCAACATCATCATTATCATACTGACAATGGTGATTTATCAATGGATAATATTGATAGTAGATTGGTTGGTGAGTAAATTACAAAGAAAGAATTGAATTGATATGTATTAAAATAAACCAAAATAACTGATAATTGTTTATTAGGGAGATTGTATTCAATTGTTTTCTTTTTCTTGATGGTACTTTCATTTTTTATTATTATTTACTACAAACATCAGAATACTAAAAAAAAAAAAAAAAAGCATAAAAAAATTTAAGTAAGTAAGTGAATGTGTATACTAGTTAGCGTTTTTAATTTTATTTCTTCTTTTATTATTGTTTTAGTAAAGTGTTTGTATGTTTAAATCATCAATTTAATCAATTTTTATTTCCTTAATATATATGCCTAATTAAATATGTAAAAAATTTAAGTTTCATCATTGAATCTAGTTTCAAGTATCAAAGTATTTCATGTCATGCCTCGTAAAATTTCAATTCCTTCACATCTTTCTTCAAATAATTTCGCCAATTGACCAACTTTTCTACCTCTAATCACCGGTTTTTTCTTTGGTATAGGTATACTATCATTACTATTATTAGTAGTATTCAGATTTAATTTCTTCGGTGTGGTTATATTGTCGTTTTTCCTTGGACTGATGTTGGCGGTGGTGGTGGTGGAAAATTTATATTTTTGGGGTGGATACTGGATTTGTAAATTAGATACATCCGATAGTGATTTCTTATGAGATTTTGTATTATTAATTGGATCTATTGTTTTATTTATAACTGATGTCGTACGTTGGTGAAATCCATTTGATTTAGTAGAAGAACTAGATGTGTTGGTTGTAGTTGCAGGACTATTATCGGTGTTATTTAAGGATAAATTCCGTAAGATATCTTTAGTTTCAATAAAATCGGTATCTACACCAGTACCATTTTCTTCATCATCATCATTACTGCTACTGTTACTGCTACTGCTTTCACTTTCTTGATCTAATGTTATATCATGACTTAAATCATATGATGATGTTTCATGACTGGTTGAGACAGATTCAGTTTGAAGTTTCCCGTCAATAACATTATCAATAGTATAAATTTGGAAATGTTTCCTTATATCTGACCAATATTCAAGTAAATTTTTAAGAAATCGATTGATTATTTGAATGTTTGTTTTATTGGTTGATACTAATTCATGACTTAAACAATATGACATCCCTTTCGATATTGTAGTTGTTGTATGTTTGGTAATGTCATCATTATTAACGATTTTTTGACACATATCTAAAATTTGAAACAACAATTGATCATAATTCTGGGTTTCTTGATGTTTTTGTAATCTATTAATTAATCTTTTAAACATTTTAAAAGTATATTGAAGATTATCACCTATTGGTAATCTAATCAATTCAATATCTATTAATGGGAAAGGTAATTCCAGTAATATTCTTTTAAATAATGTAGCAATTGAATATAAATCCCAATCATTTATCCAAATCAATTGATTTCTTAAAATACATTGATATAAAATATCACATTTGAATTTATTTCCTGGTTTATATAATATTAATTCGACTTTATTACAATTATTCTCCACTATCTTGAAAATTTGATATAGATGATGATGGAAAATAGGATATTCATGAACATTTAATGTAATTAATGGATGAATAATTGGTTGATATCTCATGGATAATTTTAATTCTGATATTTGTAAATCATGTTTAAAAATATTATAAGATATTTTCAAATTAGTTATATCCAAATAATAACTTAATTCACTTAAAGTTTGACAATGAATTACTAAAGTTTGTCTATCACTGGTAGGGTTATTCAATTCCTTGACAAATGTAAATGCACCTAATAATTGATCTAATTGTTCTAAATTTTTCCTAGTGGAATTGAAATTTTGTAATATTGATGTCATTGACTTTAAAAACCAACTATCATGAACAGTATATACTTTAATTAAATTTTTCAAATCTCTTCGATTCAAAATTTTTTGTATGAATTTAATGCCCCATATCCATGATATCTTGTTTAATCCACAACTAAACATAATTAAAACATAGGGTTTTATTGGTAAATAACTCATTAAGGTTATTAAAAATTCATTATAATTTATTATATCTGGTGAAGGTAAATATGATGTATCAAATATATAAATGGGGTAATTGGTGGTTGGATCTCGAAGATCTGATTTATAAAATATTCTATCCATGGGAGAGTCGGGTATGTAATATAATGTATGGAGGCAGAGTCAATCAATCAATTAACAAACATGAAATAACAAAAGCAAGGAATTTGTTGTTGGGGGGAATATAATTGTGATTATAATGAAATGAAATGTGGAAATCTTCACAATCAATGAACTAAAAACAAGCTGTAACAATTGCTACTTTTTTTAAGCAATATTCTAATGGGGTGGGGAGGGAAGTAATCAAAAAGAGAGAGGATGGGTAATGTAGAGCCAAAATCTTCCAATCAAAGAAAGGAGGGATGGAAATGATATATAAAAAGAAGGTAAAAGTAAACGAAAATTGGAACCGGGATATCTGGTTATATTTGTTCAATGAAAGAAAGAAGTAGAAAAACAATTTCAATTCCAAACCTTGTCAAAAAAAGGGAAAAAGACATTTGTTTACAAGAAATTTTGACAACCAAAAAGAGAAGAACTAGCTAAAACGAGAAGATCTGCCATCTACCACCACCCAGTGTTTTTTTTTTTTTTTTTCGTCGTGCGATGTGTCGTGTGAACTTAATTCAATGTGGGCAGAGACATCGCGGTAGGTAGAAATCAACACCAAAATCAATACTTCTTCAAAATTAAATATTTCAATCTAATGATAGATAGTTAGATATTGGCTAGACTTCTTGATTACTCAGGAGTCATTGATAGTTGGTTGAATTGTTATTCCTTAGATGTGTTGTGAAAATATGGCAACCAATCATAGTGTCCATAAATATTCCAACTAAACCATTTTATGCAAGAAATACTTTACAAACTCCCACTCACCTAGCAATAATGGCATTTTGTTGGATTATTTCAATTGGTCTTTTTAACTAACTATCTATTGGTATAACTTGTCAACTAGGATAGGTTGTAAAACTGTTATAAAGAGTTCTAAGTGTTTGGCAGGTTATGTGCAGTCCCCACCAAAAAACGACATATTTTGCCACTCTCTATCAAAATATTTTCTTCAACAACAACTAGAACCGAAAAAAAAAAATATAATTGATGGCAACAAAACCTCTTTATTGAAATCAACCTACAGCTATTTTTGTATTCATATTCTTTAATATAGGTTTTGTTAAAGATTGATTATTACCAATTAGGGATACAAGAATTTGGTTTTTTTGAAAAATGGCACCATCTCAAGAACAATCAAAAGAACAAGTCCAACCACAGACTTCTAAAGATCAACAACCAACTAAATCTGATAAATCAAAAGTTCAGAAAGAAGAGGAATTATCTGAAGAAGATCAACATTTAAAAGATGAATTGGAATTATTAGTTGAAAGATTGAATGAACCAAATCAAGACAGAGCTTTATATAATAAGTATTTGGATACATTGAAAACCTTTATTAAGGAATCAACTACATCAATGACTGCTGTTCCTAAACCTTTGAAATTTTTAAGACCACATTATCCTTTATTAACTGAAATATACACAAATTGGTCTAAGCAATTCCTGGCAAAAGATGTCATTGTTATCAAATTGGCCGATATATTATCAGTATTAGCAACAACTTATTCTGATGAAGGCAATAGAGATTCTTTGAAATATAGATTATTAGCCTCAGATGACACTATTGCCGATTGGGGTCATGAATATATGCGTCATTTGGCTTTAGAAATTGGAGAATCTTTCCAAGAGAATTTAGGAGTCGATGAAGAATTGGTGAGTAAATTAGTGAAATTGGCTTTACAAATTGTCCCATTCTTCTTGAAACATAATGCAGAAGCTGATGCCGTTGATTTATTATTAGAAATCGAATGTATTGATAAATTACCACAATTTGTTGATGAAAATACTTTTGCTCGAGTATGTCTTTATGTCACAAGCTGTGTGCCCTATTTAGCTCCACCAGATGACATTTCATTTTTAAACACTGCTTATTCAATATATTTGTCTCATAATCAATTAACTCAAGCATTAACATTGGCTATTAAATTGGACGACAATGAATTGATAAAACAAGTTTTCGATTCAACTACCGATGAATCACTTCATAAACAATTGGGGTTTATTTTATCTCAACAAAATAGTAATTTCAAATATCCAGGTGAAAACCAAGAAGTACAAGAATGTATTTCCAATGTTAAATTGGCAGAATATTTCCAATATTTGGTTAAAGAATTGAATTTATTGGATCCAAAAGTTCCTGAAGATGTTTATAAATCTCATTTAGAAAATTCTAAATTTGGTTTAGGTACTTCAGGTTCAATCGATTCAGCTAAACAAAATTTAGCAGCATCATTTGTTAATGGATTTCTTAACTTGGGTTTTGGTAATGATAAATTAGTTGAAACTGAAGAAGATAATAAATCGTGGATTTATAGAACAAAAGGTTCAGGTATGGCATCTACCACTGCTTCTCTTGGATCGATTCATCAATGGAATATCAATGAAGGTTTACAAGTGTTGGATAAGTATACTTATTCTGAAGATTCAGAAGTGAAAGCTGGGGCATTGTTAGGTACTGGTGTAGTATCAGCCAATGTTCATGATGAAGTTGATGCAGCATTTGCCTTATTGCAAGAATATGTTCATGAACCAAATAAACTTTATCAAACTGCTGCTATAAATGGGTTGGGTATTGCCTTTGCTGGTTCTGCTAATGAAGATGTTTTGAACTTGTTATTACCATTAGTTTCTGATTTGGATATTTCTTTGGAAATTTCATGTCTTGCTGCTTTAGCTTTGGGTCATATTTTTGTTGGTACATGTCATGGTGATGTCACATCAACAATTTTACAAACATTATTGGAAAGGGATTATACCCAATTGACCAATAAGTTTATCAAATTTATGTCATTAGGGTTAGGGTTGTTGTATATGGGTAGAACTGAACAAGCAGAAGATGTTTTGGAAACCATTGACGCTATTGAACACCCTATTAGTAAAACATTGAAAGTTTTGGTGAATATTTGTGCCTTTGCTGGTACTGGTAATGTATTACAAATCCAAGCATTATTACAAATGTGTACTGCTAAACCTAAAGATCAATTGGATGAAGAAAAAAGATTGGAACAATCTGAGGAGGAGCAAAATAAGGATGCTAAACCTAATGGAGATGAAGATGTGGAGATGGAAGATGCTGAATCAAAAAATGATAATACAACAGAAAATACCACTGCCGCCACCACCACCACTACTACTACTACTACTACACAACAAGATAGTAATAGCAAGAAAGAAAAGGGAGATGGTAGTAGTGCTGCAAGTGATGAAAAGGCACAAGACGACGCAGATGACGATGACACGCTTGAAGAAGAAGAAGAATTGTATCAAGGAATTGCCGTGTTGGGTTTAGCATGTATTGCTATGGGAGAAGATATTGGTCAAGATATGTCATTACGTCATTTCGGACATTTGATGCATTATGGTAATTCTTTAATAAGAAGAGCTGTTCCATTAGCCATGGGATTAGTGTCTACATCTAATCCACAAATGAAAGTTTTCGAAACTTTATCACGTTATTCACATGATCCAGATTTAGAAGTTGCACAAAATTCGATTTATTCCATGGGTCTTGTTGGTGCCGGTACTAATAATGCTAGATTAGCCCAATTATTAAGACAATTGGCTTCTTATTATATTAAATCACCCGATACTTTATTTATGGTAAGAATTGCTCAAGGTATTTTACATTTAGGTAAAGGTACTTTAACATTAACTCCATATAATTCTGAAAGAACCATTTTATCTAAAGTATCTTTGGCATCATTATTAACCATTGCCATTGCCTTATTGGATCCAAGATCATTTATATTGAATGATTCAACCACTGAAACTTCTCATCAATTGTTGTATTATTTGACACCAGCAGTTAAACCACGTATGTTGGTCACAGTTGATGAAGAATTGAAACCAATTAAAGTCAATGTTAGAGTTGGTCAAGCAGTTGATGTTGTTGGACAAGCTGGTAAACCAAAGACTATTACTGGTTGGGTTACTCAATCTACTCCGGTGTTGTTAAATTATGGTGAACGTGCAGAACTAGAAAACACTGAAGAATGGATAAGTTTGAGTAGTTCATTAGAAGGTGTTGTTATTTTGAAAAAGAATCCAGAATATATGGAAGTTGATAGTTGAATTAGTTAAACATATTATTAGTTTATTTTGTTTTATTTTATTTTGTTCTGTTTTGTTTATAAGGGGAAGATAAAACTATTTACTAAAGTTATCAATATAGCAATAAATTGGAATAATGTAAATTGTTGTAATAAACCATTACTACCACTACCATTAGCACTACCATTAGCACTAGTAGTTTGTTTATTCATTTTAACGTTGTCATCACCAGCTGTAGGGGATCTATTATTGGTGGATTTGGATCTAGTTGTAGTTGTAGTAGTGGTTAATATCAATTCACCACCAGTACCATCTTCTTTAGTTCTTGAAGTGATTTTTTCATTATTAGCATCAGTACATTCAATTCTTCCACCTCTAACCACCAACATAATTTCTGTTTTAGACCATTTTTTACAATCAAACAAAGAAGAAGTAGATTTAACTATAGCACTTCCTTTAACTAATTTTAAATTTTTCAAAGAAATTTCTTTAATATTACCAATTAATTCTAAAGCTCCACCAATAATTTTTAATTTGGGGAAAAAATTAATTCTTTCAATTAAACTATTATTTATCATTACTAATCCTCCACCTAATTCATTTAAATTTGGAAATTCAAAATCATTAACAAGATTATTATCTGATAAACTTAAAGTACCACCAATATAATTCAATTTAGAAAATTTCAATTGTTGAAAATTATTATTATTCAAAATTAATGAATCATCAATAAATTCCAATTCAGGTAAATTTAATTTTTCAACATCATTAATATTTAATAAACCAATTTGTTTTAATTTTGGAAATGATACTTTAACATCATTAGCATTAGCTCCAATATGTAATTCTTTTTGAATAGTTTCAACATTACTTTCAATAGTATCTAAAAATCGATTATTATTAATATCTAAATTTTCAATAGAATCTGAAAGAAATCCAGAAAATCCCGTTAATGAAGTATCAGATATAATTATATTATCAATTCCTTTAATTTCATTATTAAAATGAACATTACTTAATATTGGTAAAATTTTCCAATGTAATGTATTTACCCATTTTAAAGCTGGGAATGAAATTAATGCTAATGAAGTCAATTCAATCATTTTAAATGATCCACTAATTAATTCCATTATTGGAGCATCAATTCTTACTGTATCAGGACTTTTTAAAATAGTTAAATTACCTAATAATTTTTCTAAATTAGTAAATGTTATAATAGGATAATCAAATTCACTAATTATAATATTACCAATTATAACTTCACAATTGGAAATATTTTGTAAATCCATTTGATTATGAATTACAAATTCATTTTTCCGACAATGGAATGGAATATCCATTTCAAGATCCATTGATGGCGGTTGTTGTTGTTGTTGTTGTTGTTGTTGTTGTAATGAAAATGGTGGTATTTCTTCCAATGGTTCAACAACAACTAATGGAGTTGGTTTCGTTATGTTTGCCAACTGCATTGATGATGATGACAGTTTATCAACTAAATCTATTTCTCAACATGTTAGTATATCAAATTATTAGATAGTTTGGAGGTTGGTTAAAGCTATACGTACTGAAATGGGATAACTCCCTACCAGTTGTAAATATTGTCAAGGAAATAATTACAAATATAATTGATACTTGCATAGTTAATACGTTTGAACAATGTGAACAAGGAAATTAAATATTCAATACAAGTAAATTATAAACAAGTATATATATATATATATATATATATATATGTATTAATTTGGTTTCAATCTTCAAGTGGTGGTTTATCGTTGGGATTTTTTCGCACCCAAATTTTCAAACTTTGTTCTTTAGAAGATGATTTTAATGAAATTTTAGCATAACAAATATAATCTTAGTTAATAAAAAGTAGTTTTGTATTTGTGGTAAAAAAAAAAAACCCAGTCTGACATTTCACTTTTTTTTTTTTGGAATGTTGTTAAAAGTTGATGATTGAGTAGTTATCAATTCATTTGCAAGTATAGTTCAGATTATTTACTGATTCTTAAATTGGTAGCATCTGTAATTCTTGGGGAGGATGGGGTAGTGTATTTCAATACAAAAAATGAAGATTGTTCAAATATTGTTGAACGAAAAAAAAAAAAAAAAAATAATAATCAAAAATCCCATTTTACCTTTTTATCAACAAAAATTAATTTTAAATTCATTGACAAATATCTTAAAAAGAAAGGGAAGGGGATACCTACAATTAAGACTAAACCAATTATCCACAAATATTATTGCTACTACTACCATTGTCACACACACTCTTTAAATAATGTCTGTTTCATCAATATTAGCAACAACAGCATTATTAACTGTTGGAGGATATATGTTATTCACTGGAGCAGGAGAATCATTTAATATTGGAGAATTTTTAGAATCAACATCACCATATATGTGGGCATCATTAGGAATTAGTTCATGTATTGGGTTTTCAGTTGTTGGTGCAGCATGGGGAATATTTATTACCGGGACATCAATTTTAGGTGCTGGTGTTAAAGCACCAAGAATTACTACGAAAAATTTAATTTCAATTATTTTTTGTGAAGTTGTTGCTATTTATGGATTAATTATGGCAATTGTATTTTCAGCTAAATTAACTAGTGTTTCTTCGAAAAATTTATACACCAAAGAAAATTTATATACGGGATATTCATTATTTTGGGCTGGTTTAACAGTGGGAATATCGAATTTAATTTGTGGTATTGCTGTTGGAGTCACAGGATCTACTGCTGCTATTAGTGATGCTGCAGATTCATCACTTTTTGTGAAAATATTGGTGGTGGAGATTTTCGGATCAGTTTTGGGATTATTTGGGTTGATTGTTGGATTATTAATGACTGGTAAAGCTCAAGAATTTAAATAAAACAAGAAAAGGTAGTTTAGGCAAAGCAAAGCAAACCAAAGCATACAAAGCACTTTTTTTTTTTTTTAGATCCCAATTTGAACAATATACCATTGGAACCTACTATTTATGTAAAAGCACAAGAATTTTTCTTTGTTTTAAGAATAAGTAATATTATACGATAGATTTTAAAACTGGTATCTACTGTAGAAAATAAACAAATAACAGCAATATTTATAACAATAATACTAATACTACTACCACTACCACTACCACTACTACTACTACTCATGATTGCTTGTATATAAATTTTCTTTAATAATATAATTTGCAATTTCTGGTAATACTTCAGATTTCCAAGTTTCTCCATCACCATTTGTATTTGTATTTGCATTTTCATTTTCATTTTCAATTTGTTTTCTAATTGAAGAAGAACTAAGAGTAGCAATATCAATTCCATTATTACTATTCTTATTATCAATTTCTTTTGGTGGTACTAAATAAATATTATCAGACCAATGAGATGGAATTTCTTCATGATCACCTTTTCGAATATCATCAATAAATTTTGATTGGTCAATTTGACTAAATGATTTATCTAATCTTGTTAAACAAAATAAATCAGTATTTTTCATAAATGTTTCTAAACTATTAGATAATTTATCGGGTAAATAATATTTAGGATTAAAAATTCTTATTAAAGTATCAAATCCAACTAAAAATGTCAATTTCACAAGATTATTTTGATTAATTTGATGATTTGATTTTATATAATTTAATGCTGCTAAAGATTTATCAACAAATTTGGCATGATTAGTAAGTCCAATTGCAATATTAACTGGATATTTTTTAGATAAATCATTAGCCATTAAATACATCATATCTAATCGTTTATCAAATGGTTCTGGTTTAGGTTGAAGTTTATCAGCATTTTTGACTGATAATAAAAGTAATACTACTTTATTAGTCACGGGGATATTATCATAATTTTTAGTTAAACTTTCTTCAATTAATGCATAATGACCTAAATGAGGAGGATTGAATGAAGAATCTAATATACATACACGTTGAGTAGTAGGAGTGATAAATGAGGAGGGGGAGGAGGTGGTGGTGGTAGTGGTGGACGAAGTGTTGTAAATAATTGAGAAATCTGATTTGGAAGTCAAGAATTCTTGTAATGGTTTAAGAAATCGACCTGACATTTTTTTTTTTTTTTTTTTTTGATACTAAGAGTGTTGTTTAACAATTGGAAGTTGGAAGTAAAGAGTTGAAGAATTGCAATTAAAGTAGAATCTGTTGATTGTTGATTGTTGTTGTTGTTTTTTTCGGGTATTTATATATGTTTTTAGAGGGTAGGGTGGGCCGGGCTAAGTATATAAAAGAAAAGAAAGGGGGTTAAAGAATTAGAGTTGAGTTTTAATGCGCCTTATTACACACACACACACACTCACACAATAACCAAGAAAACAATCAAATAGCGACATATAACAAAACATAACAACTACACTCTTGTACAATTGAATTGTTTATTCATAAAAAAAAAATACTACCTACAATTTCTCTTTTTTTTTTTAATCAAAAACACCACAAACCAATCAACTCTCTTATAATTCATCTTTTTCGACTTTTTCTTCTTTATCAACACCAGCAATATCAACTAATTCAGCAGTGAATATCAATGCTGAATTTGGTGGGATTGGACCAATTCCATTACTTCCATATGCTACATTTGGATGACACCATAATTCTCTTTTTTCACCAATACACATATCTAATAATCCTTCATCCCAACAAGTAATCACTTGTTTACTACCTAAATTAAATGGTAATGGAGTACCTCTCAGAAATGAACTATCAAATTCAGTACCATCTTCTAATTTCCCAGAATAATGAACACTAATGAAATCTCCTGATTTGGTTTTACGTTTACATTCAACCAGTTTAAGAATTTCTATCATCAAAAAATTGTTTAGTTAGTAAATTGTTGGTTGGGAAAGATTCAATAACTTTTTCTTTCGTGTTAAAGTAACGTACTAATTTTTAATTCATCTGGAGATGCAGTAGCTGATACTGAAGGAAACAATTGAGTTAATACAATTGCAGCTAAGGAGATAAATGATGTCTTCATAATTTAGGTTTAGGTTAGTAAAATCAGTTGATTCTTGTTGCTGCAAAGTGTGTTGGTACTTTGAAAAAAAAAAAAAGTAACTGGAGATATATTTTTCGTGCAATATAAATATCTCTCAACCAACGAACGAACGAACGAACGAACGAACAAGCCAAAAAGTAAAATCAAAGTCGTGCCTGATATGTCGATTATCACAAATGAACACTTTACATCAAATGTCTGTCTACATTGTACGTTTAACAGTCAATAAATATATAATAATACTCCTAAGTTAATTTAAATCCTATACCTATTCCAATTTTTGAAGTAAAAAAAAAAAAAAAATTTGATTCCCTATATTTATACATTGTTACTAACCGTCAATACAGTAACATTTACAACTTGAATGTTGCATACATTTTATAATCAGTGAGTTTTAACACTTATTAGGTGATGTGGTGGGGAGGAGGGGACCACTCTCACTGGTGATATTAAACATTTTTGCTTTATCATAACACATAGCTCACTCTGTCTCTCTAATAGTTGCTATTCATAGTTCTTTTGTGTATGGTTAAATCCCAGCATCTTATCACTTTTTTAGTAATCCCTCCCCTAAATTGATATTTTTGTTCTCCAATGATCAATAAAAAACATATCTTTATCTCTATTTTCTTAGTTTTGTTTTGTCAAACTTGACATTAACTATTTCTTTTTAAAAAAAAAAAAAATTCGTTTGCATTTTTACAAGAATAAACGTCCATTCTCCAATTCTTCAATTGTGGATTCGACAATTTCATCATCGTCATCATCTTCAACCAATTCAATGGTTGAATATTTAATCATATCCCAACGTTTCCAAAACAATTCAATTTCTCTATAATCATTAGAATCAACCAATTCTTGTAAATAATATTTGGCTTTAGTTAAACGAACTTTCAAATCTTGCAATTGACAAGATGATTGATCTTGTTTGGATGCTTGTGTTGAAGCAATAGTTTGCTGGTGTGGGAAATCAGAATAATCTGTAATATCAGTGTTGTTATCAAAAGTTTCATCAGCACTGTCATCTTCTTCTTCTTCATCATCGTAATCCTCGTTATCATCATTAAGTTTTCCATTATAAGCTCTTGTACTAGTGCCAGATTTATTGGAACCAAAAACATCATCTTCAAAAGATGTAGTAGCATCACAATATCTAGCCCAAGCTTCATCAATAGCTCCAATTAAATATTCAAAGCAACGAGTTCTAGCATTTCTGTCAGCAATAGGAACCGAATTGTTATTATCACAATTACCATCTTCTTGACCGTCAGTATAATGAACTGTGCTGCAATCGAGATTTTCAATCTCAGTTTCTGATCCAGTGACTGCAAGAACAACACTGGATTTACGGGTAGGAATAAGTTTTTTCCTTACTTGAATAACCTCAAATGGGGATTGTTTATCAGCATCACCATCATCATCATCTGAATCAGAATCTTCTTCTGATGATGATAAAGAAGAATTATAAAATCCTTTAAAACCAATACCACCAAAAACAGGAATCTTATTATTATTCAAGCAAATTCTTTTATTTGGTGTGGAGTATAAACTATTGAAAGTCGAACAACCACGTTTGGTAGCAACAGGAGCAGTAGTAGCTGAAGTACCTGGAAATGCTGGAGAACACAAAGCCATTATTTAAAATGTATTTGTGTCTTGGAAAACTAAATTATAAAGAAAAAAAAAAAATAAAAATAATAAAACAAATTTCAAATAACCCAAAGTAAACCTAACAAAAAAAAAATAGTCGTGTCTTTTTAACCAGTAAAAAAAGGTCGTGTCTATTATATCAGGAAAAAATAGGTAGTGTTAAATTGAACAAGAAACAAAAAGTTAAAGGACAGCAAGTTATTTGTAATTGCCACCGTGTTCAATTCTGACCAATCAAAAACAAAAAAAAAGAGCCTTCGCCACTGAAACAAATATGTCCAAATGAGGTTTTTATTTTGAGTTTAGTATTAACACTTATTAAACCAGCAAGATGTAGTTAGTTTAATATATGAGTTTGTTCGTTTGTTTATGTGTATGTTCTTTTTTTCTTTAAAAAAAACCCAACAACAAATATAAAGATAAATTGGGGGGGGAGTAACTTATCCAGTAAGTAATTGTATAAATGTGTGGTGGTGTTGTTTATTAAGTTTCCTTATAAGAGACAAAATAAAAAAAAAAATAGAATTTTTGTTTTAATTTGCCTTCCAACAGCAAAAAAAAAAAAAAAAGAATGTGAGTGATGGGAATGAAAAGGAAAGGAAAGAAAAGAAAAAAAAAAAAAGTGAAATGTAAAATGTAAAAAAAAAAAAAAGGGGAGGAGGGAGAAATGGAAATAAAAATACAAAATTTTAATGACCAAACTTTCCAACAAGTTTTATAGGAAATTTTTTCTGTCTCATCGACAAAAGACAAAAGACAAAAAAAAAAAATAAAATGTCCATATATATATTGGTTCGTACACTACTTGCTCTAGTTTAGTTTATGCAGAAAAATAGAAAAAGAAATTCCATTGATTTCCATATTGGGTTTAATTTTTATATGCATGATTGATTATTGTTAAGGTTCTTGTCATCTGATTGGTTGAACTGGTTTTTGTGTTGTTCTTTCAAGAAAAAAAAAAGAAAATGTAGTCGTGTAGTTATGTTAGAAAGAGCAAATTAGTTTTCATTCATTCGATCTTTTATTATATAATATAGGAGAAGCAGAGAGATAAAAACGTTTCGTATTGTTTTTGTTCTATCTCCCCCTCTACTCTTCTCTTCCCTTCCCTACCTATCTTCTATCAACTAATCTTAGATTTGATTAGATAGAGCAAGATTCAATTAAATTGAATTGAGCAAAGATTGTTTAGATACACATCAATGGTTTGTTGTAGTTGAGTTAACAAGGTTGGAAGATAGAGCAAACTTAAAAATATGCATATCTTTTTTTTTTTACTCCTATTTTTTTGGTTTTGAAGGCAGTGACTTGCTTAGTGGTCTCTCCACTTACACGTTCTCCACCCCCTATATATATTTTTTAATTTCAATTGGAATTACACTCACACTCACACTCCTTCTACTAATAACACCACACTTACATATTTACACGATAAATAATTTAGACGAGATGTTAATAATTATTATTATTTGGAAATTTTTCAGAATTTTCACAGTAGTGGTGGTGATTTTGTGTAGATGGAATACTCTTGTATAAGAATTGTTGCTGTTGTTGTTGTTCTACCACAGCAAGAAATAATAATAGTTATCAACGTTTGCTTATCTATTGTTTTGTGTTTAGTTCTATTTTGTCTGATTCTTCAACAGAATTGCCTGTTTCTTCTACTGCCTATAGCCAATCTATAACAAATGTAAGTGTGGTGTTATTATTCGTTTGTGCCTTATCTTTGGTTTTTTTTGGGATTAAGTACACGACTACACTAAAGAGATACCAATCTATTAGCAAAAGATGAATTGTTATCATTAGCTGTTTTTCTCCCCCTCCTGGAGCAACAATGAATAATTCAAGAATCAACTCAAACATAGGAATTTCAGATATTCTAGATCTGGTTCACAATGTAGGATATGATTGTACCCAGATCCATTTGATTGGAGTTGTTTTCAGTTATTTTTTTTTTTTTTGAGTTAAAATTTGTGTAAACTTTTAGTGAAAAAATATCTACTGTAGTAAAATCATTTTTTTTTTTGCAACTATTCTTCAAGAATTATCTAACATAACAAATATTGTTATAATTCAATTTTACTAGAACTAAATAAAAACGCACACACCCCTAAAACCTTTTATATATCCTAAACAAATAACCCAAACCATTAACCCTACCCCCCCCCTCTCTCTCTCTAATACCCTTTTATTTTATTTTTTTCTTGGTTTCTTCATCTAATTTAGAATCTAAATAAACCATAATTTTCAAAACATATTCAATAAATGTATCCATATTTCTATGATTAAAAATATCTTGAATTCTACGAATAATTTTAAATGTAATTCTGCAACTAATAATAATCAAATTTTTTATAGCTTCACTTTTACTATCAACATCTTTTTCTAATCGTCGTTTAAGCAATTGTTTAGTATTATCATTTAATGAATTAATAAAATAATCAATTTTTTGTTCATTATTATCAAGTAATGATATTAATTCTTCAATTTCTATTAAATCCATGGTATCAACATTACCTTCAATTTGATCCATAAATGGACTACTACTACTACTACTACCTAGTAGTGTTGGAGAAGAATCAGAAAATATATCATCATTAGTTTCGTTTGTTGATGTTTTAGGATTGAAATAAGGAATATATGGTAATCTTGAAGATAATTGAGTTTTCCCAGTTTTATATATATAACTCAATATTGACAGTTTATTTTCATAAATTAATTGTAAGATTTTTTCATTAGGATCTTTAGTTATATCACCATTTAAAACAATATCTAAATTTTTAGTAATTAATTGATCAAATTTATTATTTTGATCAGTTAAATATTGTTTCATTCTATAATCTTTATCAATATCAATAGTAGGGGGAGTAGGAGTAGGAGTAGTAGTATTGGTAGTGGTAGTGGTATCATAATAATCATGAGTTAATGTTTCAACAAATTTTGAATCATTTCTTGATGTAATAGCAGTAGCAGATGAACTTGAACTTAATGATGATGATGAATTAGACATATTTGTTGCTGAAAGACCAAATCTTGGTGGTGGTAACAATATATTATTTTTCAACTTTCTTGATTTTCTACGAGCTAATCTTTCAGATACTGATAATGTAGAAGATCCATCAACTGAACCCAAATGGGATTGTTTCTTTGGACTATCAAAAATATTAGCATCATAATCAAAATCATTTTCCTTGTTGTTGTTGTTGTCTGTTTCTTGTTGTTTTGATGAGCTATAACAATTATTTCTATTAGCAAGTAATTTTGAATGAACCTTATCTTTGGTTGTAGTGACAACTATGGGTTTGATTTCTTCTTCTTCACTAGAAGACCCTACTTCATCTTCATCTTCAGTTTCACTTTCCAGTAGATTAGTTGTGGTGGTTGTGGTACTCGCAGTGGTAAAGTTTTTAATTATGGGAATATGTCTTGAAAATGGAATTCTATTAACAACAAATGAAACAACTACCATAATTTGATATCTTTAATTTTCCCTAAAATATAACACAAACAAGAATAATAATAATAATAATAATAATAATAATAATAATAATAATAATAATAATAATAAATCTAGATTTAAATGCAGATTAAGTTTTTGTTAACGACGACGACCAACGATTGATGATGAGTTCGAAAAATTAAAGTATCTAAAACAAAACAATAAAACGAACAAAGGAAAGAATGAACGGGAGGAGGAAGAAAGTGGAAAAAGAAAACAACTTTTGAATTAGACGAAGAAGTTTTTAATTAGTTATTAAATTAACAAAAACAAAGGATGTAAAATATGTGGACCTAAATTGTTGAAATGTTATAGATATTGGGAAAAAGGACAAGTATTAATTATTTATCAATTGTGGTTTTCTTTTCTGATAAATAAGATAAAAGAAAAATAATGGGGAAAATATTAATATTTAAGTAGTTGTTTCAATTTAATATAAATTTGAAGAAAGAGAGATTTACCATTCCAAATTTGAATAACATAATATATTAGTATTAGATTTAGAATCCATCCCGAGCAATTGAAGTTCAAATTCAAATCTTAAGAGGGAAAAAAGCCGAGACTCATATATAAAATACACAACCTCCCGTGGTCCATCCAGTGAGTGAGAGCCACCCAAAGCCAGCCACTAAAAAATGTCATGTGAAAAATTTTCTATAGTAGTTGCGAAAGTAAAGAAAAGAAAAAAAAAAGGAAACACTTTAAAAAACGTTTGCTTAATAAATTAATTAGTACTCTTTATTTATTTCAACCACAATTGATAGATAGATATGGAATGTTTTCAGGGAATCTATTGAGAAAGTTTCGAGTACAACCTTATTATGATCTTGGAATGTTGTTTAAAAATATTGCAATTGACTAATATAACTATTAGGTTCACTTAATTCAAGTCACAATGGTCAAGAATTTAGTTCTGTTCATTAAAACTGTGCTCTCATATAGATGATAAAGGATTTCAAATCTTCAGAACAATATTCCCAATAGAATATTGAGATCTACAACTAAATCGAAATTCATTTAGATCTCACACAATAATTTCTGCATCTGGTAGCGATAAACTATCTTTGCAAGAACAAAAAACACAGATCTACGAAACAATTGCAACTTTGAACTTATTTAAACTGAATGACGAATTCTCGTAAAGATTTTAAATCTCTGCCATAATATTCACCACCCTTATTATTATGGATTTACTAAAAAAAACAGCAATCTTTGATCAAAGATTGAACATCACTAAATTCGATTCTAAACACAATAATCACTTCTATTTCATTGTTTTGATGAGGTTGTTCAACTGTGCCTCAAATATCTACTCAATTAAACCATGAAGGCGTAGTAAAATCGACAATAGATGATGATGATGATAAGTTTTTTGTTTTTGCTTAA
This sequence comes from Candida dubliniensis CD36, assembly GCF_000026945.1. NCBI lineage: Eukaryota > Fungi > Ascomycota > Pichiomycetes > Serinales > Debaryomycetaceae > Candida > Candida dubliniensis. The sequence continues at coordinate 2,922,933 of NC_012860.1, read as the reverse complement.
GTAATCGTGCGAGCTTCTCAAATCTGAAAAAGTAGTACTAAAGAAGAGGAAGAAGAAGAAAAAAAAAGAATAAAACTAGTAAACTGAAAACAAATACACCATTCCAATTGTTTCTTTCATCAATTGAATTGCAAACATTCAACAACAACAACAACAACAAGAATTTCTTCATAGAATATCACCAATTAATTGAACTCATCCAATATGGCTAAAAAGAAAAGCAAACTGAAATCTTCTTCTCCAAAACCAAAAGTTTCTTCTGCCAAACCAGTCGAAATTGACAACCAATCTAATATTGAAACTGTTCAAGATCCCTCACTTACATCCCAACAACCAGCGCCGGAAGAGTCAGAGATCCTTGCAACATCACCTCTGGAAGATACTACAGCTACAACAGAATCATCACCAGCAATCACAACAACAACCGAAGCCGATCCAATTGAATTATCAGTATTAGACAATGCCGAACACGCAATTGATTCAAGTTCAATCAAATCAACTGAAGCAGTTTTAGAAACTTTGGATAGTGAATTAAATACCATTACTGATACTAAACCGGAACAACCAACTGAACAAGAATTGAATCCAACTTTAGCAAAATATATGCGTAGTTGCCAAGAAGGGAATTTAACTTTAGTTAAAGAATTGATTTCATCAGGTCAAATTCTGATTAATGATACATTTAGTGATGAAATTACTGGATTACATTGGGCTTGTATTAATAATCGATTATCGTTAGTGAAATTTTTAATTGAAAATGGTGCTAATCCTAATCAATTAGGAGGAGAATTAAAAGCTAGCCCATTACATTGGGCATGTCGTAATGGTCTTGTATATATAGTTGATTATTTAATCAGAAATTCTGATGCTGATCCTAATTTACGTGATTCTCAAACTTATAATGCATTACATTTAGCTGTACATTCTTCAAATATCATGTTGGTCATTTATTTGTTATTGAGTTGTTGTAATCCTGATTCAATGAAAAAAATATACGTTGATGAACCCGATGGATCAAATCGAACACCATTACATTGGGCCAGTTATCAAAATGATATTTTTACCATTAATGCATTATTGAGATTTGGAGCTGATGTCAGTAAAGTTGATAATAGTTTGTTTATTCCTTTGCATTGGGCATTTATGAAAGGTTATAAATCAGTGTTAAAGGCATTGGTAGAAGCTGGATCCGATATATTTGTCAAAAATGATCAAAATAAAAATTCATTTGATATAGCTAAAGATATGAATTGTTCTAATACTTGGGAAAAAGTTTTACTTGAAACTGGTAGAGATCCTAAAAAAAATTGGGCTCCTATTAAACCTTGGGTATCAGTCAAATTAGGTAAAGTTATTACATTTTTAACTCCATATTTTTTATTACCACTTCTGTTTAATGTTTTATCAATGGGTCAAGGATATATAATACCTAAATTGATATTATCAATTGGAATATTAGCAGGGGGGGTTTATTTGTTAAACAAATTAGTGATTTCTCAATACATATTTGATGATAAAAAATTAGCCAAATCACCAATTTTAGCAGGGGTATTTTCTGCTACAGCGTTTTGGAGTGTTTTGGTTTGGTTATACAATATTTTACCAACTACATTTATTCATAATTTTTTCGCTAATATTATTATGGCCGCCCTCATTGGAGTTTTCAGTTGGTCATTTTTTAAAGCCATGTTCATTAACCCTGGATATGTTCCTACTCCTGCTGACAACAATGTGATATTATCTCAAGTGGCTCAATTAATAGAATTGGGTCAATTTGATACTGATCATTTCTGTGTTAATAGTTTTGTCAGGAAACCATTGAGATCAAGATATTCAAAACATAATAAAAAACTTATAGCTAGATTTGATCATTCTTGTCCATGGGTATATAATGATATTGGGGTTAGAAACCATAAAATTTTCATTACATTTGTCTATTCATTGAACATGGCAGTATTTGTGTTTTTATATTTATCATTAGAATATTTCGATAAAGTTAAAGATAAGTACGAATCTGATGATGAAGAAGATGGATTTGCTTGTTCAATTTTAGGAGATGACATGTGTTATGGATATAAAAATCATCATTTCCATTTCAATTTATTGATATGGGATTTATTCCAATGTGTATGGATTTCATTTTTATGTATTGTTCAAACATTTCAAATCCTTAAAGGTTTAACTACATGGGAATTTAGTTCATTAAACAAACAAATACAAACCAATCGATTCAATCATTCTACTGTTCCTAGAGATTTTGAAGCTGGTGAAGGGATTTCATTAGATCAAAATCAACCATCAGAATCATTAGAAGGTCAACATAGACATCATCATAATGAATTTCAAACATGTATGAATTTATTAGGTATTGATCAATTCATATTGACTTTGAAAATGAGTATAGGTTCCCTTTTTAATCATCATGGGAACAATACTAGATATGATCCATTGACTTCATTGCATATTCCTACTGATCATGGAATTAAACAAAATTGGTTAGATTTTTGGATTATCGGTGAAGAGAAATGGAGAAATGTGTTTTATTTGCCTATTGATGGTGAGAATAATTTAAATGGGAAAGTGGTAGATTATTATACTTTATATAGTTACCATTGATTATATATATATATATATATATATATACCAAGCTAGTTCTTATAAACCACTCTAAATATTTTCTTTCTAAATATGCTATCAAAATTTGTTTATCTGGAATTGACAAAATCAAACCTTGACAACAGTAATTTAAAAAAAAAAAAAAAAATTCACTGCATCTTGTTTTTATTTTGGTCGACCCACAACAATAGGTAATGAATCTATAAGTCACAAAACAATAACTCAAGACAATCTAACAAATCATCTGTTAATTGTTTGTAACTTGTCAGACAGCCACTTATACCCACCCAATTCAAAATCCTCCTAGAAGGCACAATGAAAAGGGTAAAGATCATCGCTCCTTTATAATAGCTGCATAACCTTCAAAAAAAAGGAAAGCATCAAGTCAAAGGCAAAAACATTATTAAATAGATGACCAGATTGCAAAGAATCACAGTCAAGCAAAAATCATGTAATTATCTCACTTTGAGGGTATAAGGGTAATCTCACTCATCAACCAAGTTGGATTCAGTGGCTCTTTTGAAGAGTCAAAGAGGGACGTGACCTATAGAAATGATCCTATGAAGTACGTCGACAGAGAAAAGAAAAAAAGAAAGGGGAAAAAAAATGAGAAAAAAATTTTTTGATGATTTGATGATGTATTTATAGTGCGGATTATGAGATGAGTGATGAGAAGGAAGGTAGGAATTTTTTTTTTAGGGCTCACAGGATGTTAAAAAAAATTGTTTTTTGTGCAGATAGACACGTACGCACTTGTGCATAAAATCCGGTTTTCTTTCTAGTAACCTCCCAAAACCAATTAAATGCAATTGTTAGCTCTCAATATTAGGCATAATGTGTAAAAATTGATTGCAAAATCATATCGAATGAGTTAGATTATTGTAAGAGGAATGTGATTGAGAGTTTAATGCTAGATATACGTAGATTTTTATTACTTAGGATGTCTTATATAGTTGCATCTTTTTTTTTCTGGTATTATTTTTATTATCAAATCTTGTATGGAGTACAACATATCTTCAATCACACGTTAACCATTTTTCTTTTTAAATGAAATCATGAACACCAACACCCATCACAAAAGATCATTAGAGGATTCTAATGGGAATGACACCAAGAAATTGAAACAAGAGGATCCAAAGTATATTTTACCAAAACAAGTGAATACACACCCAGCCACTCTACCGGAAAGAAAGAAAAATATAGAATACATTCTTAACATCCTAACTAAGAAACAACCAAATATCACCAATCCAAAACTAAAAGCAATAGAAATCGAATATGAAATAGCCAAAAAATCAACCAATGTGACTTACAAAACAGTATTCAGACAAGAAGTATTCAAATTAACCAAACCAGTCAAATCCCAACCTCTGTCACAACAACAACAACAACAACAACAACAACAACAACACCACCTCAATAAAGTAGATCAAGAAGCAAAAGAATTGAAAATCTTAAAGGAAATGATTATTTCTCGGAAAACGTTAATAGATTTTGGATACATAATGGACCCACCTGAATCCAAACCAAATGAAAAAATCACAAGAATTTGTAGTCGATGTGGAACTGAATTTCGTTTAGATCAACAATTACAACCAATTGTTTGTGAATTCCATCACGGTAAGAAACAAAAAGGGAAATATCTATGTTGTATGTCCAATGTGAATGGACAACCTTGTAGTAAAGCCAAAAATCATGTTTATTTATTAAATACACCAGAAGAAAAACAAGCATTATTACCATATAAATCCACTAAAGAATTATTCACAACAAAGGGTAAATCACAAGTACTTGGTATTGATTGTGAAATGGGATTTACCACAAAAGGATTTGAATTGATGAGAATTACCGCAATTGATTACTTCACTACAAAAACAGTTTTAGATATATTCATTAAACCCATTGGTGAAATAGTAGATTTAAATACTAGATATTCTGGTATTCATGAATTGACGGATGATTTTTTGTCATGGGAACAACTGATGAAGAAATTAGGTGAAGTAATGGATTCAGAAACAATATTAATTGGTCATGGATTAGAAAATGATATGAATGCCATGAGATTAATACATGAGAATATAATTGACACTTCTATACTTTTCCCAAGTAAATGGAAAACTGGTCCAAATAAACGATGGAGTCTAAAAGATTTAGCATTCGAATATCTTAGTCGTAAAATTCAGACTGGTGAACATGATAGTGGTGAAGATTCTATTGCTGCAATTGATATTGTGAAACATTTTGTCAAAAAACAGTTGACGTCTGTAGGTACATCTATTAAAAAGTAATGAAAAGATATTCTTATAACCTTACAATAACGCAACCACAACATCGGATTGGAAGAAATGGGACATTTGTTTTTTACATATTAAGCAAGTCATTCATAACCCATAAAACAATTCGTTAATTACTTTTCAATCATACATAGAAACTATATAGAATCAAGCTAATATTCACAAGAAACAAGCATAGTCTTTGTTCCTAAAACTTAATTTTAGTTAAAGCTTTGGCTAAAACAACACCATAAACACCAAGAGAAACAATCGAAGTGATATTAACCAAAGTAGAAATACCATGGTATTTTCCAAATTGTTTGTTCAAAGCTTTAAGTTCTTCAGTTGGTTGACCATCTGCACCTACATCCTTCTTGTCAGCAATTAACTTGTTTCTGTCTTCTTTAATTTTCTTACAAACTGGCAATAACCATAAATAGTTCAAAGCACCACCAACTGATGATAATGCCAATAATCCAATAGTAAATGGACAATAAGCAAATGGTTGGGCTAACCCTAAAACAATTGGAGCCAATGCTTGACCAGTGAAATAAGTTGGGAATACTTTATTTTGTAAATTACTAAATTCTTCTCTTGGTAATTTCTTAAACACTAGTGGAGAAACGATGAACGAGTAAAAAGCAGAACCCCCAAAAGTAAGGGAGTAGAACAAGAAATGAAATGGAACTTTTGCATTTAAACCAATTTGACAACAAAGCATTTTTGAATATGATTTGGGATAGTAGTTGTTGAAGTAATATAAAAATTGATACTATTACCGAGACTAAGGAGATAGGTATTTGTTTTTCATTTTATAGTTTTCCCACCTGTCCCTTCTGTTTTGTTACTTTTATTTTTTTTTTTTTTTTTCGCCACCTGCACAAATCATACCATTTTGAGAATTTTGTGCTGGGATGATTTTATTTGTCATTGTTTTAATTGGCCTACTGATTTTTCTTCTTTTCTTTTCCCTTCTGTTCCTTCTTCTCCATTCTTTTTTTTTTTATCCGCAGATATCGGGCAACTTATATCTTGAATTCTTCGATTCTGCAATTGTTCTGTTACATGTTTGTGACTTACCCTTCTGGCAATAGAACGTACCGTTTACAGGTAAATATGTTGTTGTGAATGCCAGCGACAGTCCATAGAAATTGGGATTGATTTTATTGAATTGACAAGCTTCAGCTACTTCAGTTATTCTCACTAAATTAACCTCAACTACAGTTTGTTTAAAATGAACTTGCATCAACTGTTGATAATCAACAAGGCATTGCAAGTCGTAATTCAAATTATTGTTAAAATCATTAAACCTGAACTCTTTGAATTGACGGAAAGAACTGAAATGGTCCATCAAATTGGTCTTTAACTGGGTATCTATAGAGTCCTCATCTCTCAATAGCAAATTGTGGATATTCGTCGTTGGTTGCAAGATCGATTGAAATCGTGAATTAAGATTAGTTCGACATTCACTAGCAATAAAAGTTCTATCTGTGCACTTGGTTTCTCGAATGTAATATTTGATGCACGAACCTTCAACACACTCTCTCATTTCATTAGATGATAACCGGTTAAACTTTTCATAACTTGTCATTCCAACAGAAATATTATTGGCAACCTCTTGTAGATTATTGATTATGATAATCTTGTCGTGAGTTCTTGTACTGATCTTTAAAATGGGTCTGTCGATTTTACTTGGATTTGGGTCTGGCAACACTGAGACACAAGATGAAGTCAATAAGATCAACACCAACCAAATTACATTCATCACCAGAAGTTTGCCGCCTATTGAGAGTAATTCTTGTTGCAAAAAAAAGTACAAAGAAAAAAAAAAAAAACAACCACCACCTCTTGTATGGACTTCAACGCGACAAAGAATCGCGTCTAAGGGGATTTTCATTTTTCATTTATTTTTAGAGCGCGTGGTAAACAACAACAACACTTAAAAAAAAAAAAAAATCCAGACAACCCAAATATTCTCCCAAACCCTTAATCACATTTTTCTTAACTACACTGGTTTTGACTTACTGTGTTGTATTAATTCATTACTAAATCATGGGTCAAATATCAACTCCTACAAGATCATCGCCAAATGCTGGCTCAAACTCCACTGGGTCAACAAAGAAGCAATCATCTTTGATGGATTTCTTCAAGCCAATGGCATCTAAAGATAAACTGAAACCAAAACAACAACCACTGCCATTATCTTCGTCTCCACTTAAGTCCAAATCCAATGATACTAAACCATTTTTATCAAGTGACAAAGAAAATGACGATCATTCAATTATGGATAATTATAAGAATACTACATTGGCAACATCCCAACCGGACGGCCCTGGCCATAATCAAATAAAACCACAATTGGCCTCTTCGCCAGCAGTGTCGAAACAAGTAGAAGTGAAAAAAGAAAGGAAACAACCATTAAAGGAGAAAACTACAGCTGCATTAAATTCGAGTCCAGTTGCTTCAACTCGTCGTGGCAAGAAAATTAACTATGCCGAGTCTGATGACGAAGAAGAAGTTTTCAGCAGTAGAAAAAAGAGAAGAATTGTTCAAGATGACAGTGAAGAAGAAGAAGAAGAAGACTTTAAGCCAACTGATTCAGGTAGTGATGATGATGATGATATGAGTGATTTTGTTGTTGACGACGACGACAAAGATGAAGACATGGGACCGGTACTGGATGATGACGACGACGACGAGGTGGTTGCCCCAAAAAACAAAACCAAGAAACCATTATCCAAGGATAAACCCAAGTCATCAAAGCCCAATAGTCTGCTGGTTTCAGGTATTCTTGGCAGATTTGATGCTGGTTCTTCTCGTCAATCTAGTTCTGTGGCCACACCAAAACCTAAAAGAACCCCCATTTCAACTCTTACACCTCCAAAGAAGTCTTTTGAAAAAGAAAATGAAGAAAGGTATCAGTGGTTGGTTGATATTAGAGATGCTGAGAAACGCCCTGCTGATCATCCCGACTATGATCCAAGAACCTTGTATATTCCACAATCAGCTTGGTCCAAGTTTACTGCTTTTGAAAAGCAATACTGGCAAATCAAATCCAAAATGTGGAACACTGTTGTTTTTTTCCAAAAGGGGAAATTCTATGAGTTGTATGAGAATGATGCTGTTATTGCCAATACACAGTTTGATTTGAAAATTGCTGGTGGAGGTCGAGCAAATATGAAATTGGCCGGTATTCCAGAAATGTCGTTTGAGTATTGGGCCAAGGAATTTATCAGTCATGGATATAAAGTTGCCAAAGTTGAACAAAAGGAATCTATGTTGGTCAAACAAATGAGGGGTGGTGCCACTAAAGAAGAAAAGATTATTGAAAGAGAATTGAAGGGGATATTGACTGGAGGAACATTGACAAATTTGGATATGATCAGCAACGATATGGCTACTTATTGTTTAAGTATTAAAGAAGAGGAGAAGGAAGATGGTACTAAAACTTTTGGTGTGGCTTTTGTAGATACAGCCACTTCTGAATTGAATTTTATTGAACTAGACGATGATGCAGAATGTACAAAATTAGATACATTAATCACTCAAATCAACCCTAAAGAAATAATCTGTGAAAAGAGAAACTTGTGTCAAATTGCTACCAAGATTCTTAAATTCTGTGCCCATAGTGATCACCAAATTTGGAATGCATTAAATCCAATCACAGAATTTTGGGATTATGATATTGCTCTTGAGCAGTTGGTTAAGGCCAAATACTATGATGCAGAAAACTTGGATGATTACTCAAAATATCCAAAAGTTTTAGTTGACTTCAAGGATAATCATCAGGTCACCTTTAACGCCTTTGGTGGATTGTTATATTATTTGAAATTGTTGAAATTGGATACAAGTATCATGAGTCTTGGCAATATCCATGAATACCACATTTCTCGCAATTCAGCTTCCCACATGATTTTAGATGGTATTACGTTAAACAATTTGGAAATTCTCAACAATACGAGCGATGGCACTACTAAGGGTACCCTTTTCAAATTAGTGAATCGTGCCACTACATCATTTGGCAAGAGACAACTACAAAAATGGGTTTTGCATCCATTGTTTAAAGTAGACGAGATCAATCAAAGATATGATGCAGTTGACTATTTGATGAATGATGGATTAGAATTGAGGTCTATTCTCCAGGATACTTTGGCAAATATTCCTGATTTGGAAAGACTTTTAGCAAGAGTTCATGGAGGAACATTGAGATTTAGAGATTTCTTAAAAGTCATTGAAAGTTTTGAAAGCATTGCTAGTGTCAGTTCCAAGTTGGTTGATTTCACCAATGTTGAAAGTGGTATGCTCTACAAGTACTTGAAAAGTTTCCCTCATGAAATGTGTGAATTAATTCAACAATGGGAAGATGCATTTGATAGAGAACAGGCTAAAACAGATACTATAGTTCCCTCGCCTGGTACTGATGAAGAATTTGATAATTCACAAGCATCTATGGAAGATTTGAAATGTCAATTGGACAAACTATTAAAGGAATACAAGAGAACCTACAAATCACAAGAAATTTGTTATCGTGATTCAGGGAAAGAAATCTATCTTATCGAAGTCCCATTCAAGCTTAAAGTACCAAGTGATTGGAAGCAAATGGGGTCTACTTCAAAAGTCAAACGATACTATTCTCCAGAAGTTGAAACATTGGCTAAAGAATTAAGAGGTCAACAGGAGTTACACAAAATGGTTTGTGATACTTTGAGGTTAAGAATGTATGAGAAATTTGATAAGCACTACAATGTTTGGATGCAAGTCATCCAGACAATTGCCAATATCGATTGTTTATTGGCATTAACCAAAGCATCAGAAACAATCGGATATCCTTCGTGTCGTCCAAAACTAATTGAGGCTGATAAAGGTTGCATAGATTTCAAAGAGTTGAGACACCCATGCTTTGTGAGCACTAAAGAATTTATCCCTAATGATGTACAACTTGGAGGTGACCAACCTCATTTTGGTCTTCTTACTGGTGCCAATGCTGCTGGGAAGTCAACATTGATGAGAACAACTGCATTGGCTATTATCTTGAGTCAAATTGGGTGTTACATTCCAGCTGAACTGGCTGAATTGACACCAGTGGATAGAATAATGACTAGATTGGGTGCTAATGATAACATTTTACAAGGCAAATCGACATTTTTCGTCGAATTATCGGAAACAAAGAAAATTTTGAGCAATGCAACACCAAGATCTTTGGTTATATTAGATGAATTGGGTAGAGGAGGTTCCAGTAGTGATGGTTTTGCAATTGCCGAATCAGTTTTGCATCATTTAGCTACACATGTTCAATCATTAGGATTTTTCGCTACGCATTATGGTACTTTGGGGTTATCTTTTAAAACTCATCCACAAATCAAGCAACAACGAATGGGAATTATTGTTGACAATGATTCGCGTAATATCACATTTTTATACAAATTGGAAACAGGAACAGCTCCTAAATCTTTTGGTATGAATGTTGCATCAATGTGTGGTATTCCTGATGAAATTGTTGATAATGCAGAAATTGCCGCCAAGGCATATGAACAAACCTCTAAATTGAAAAAAATGGCAGAAGAAAGTAAAGGTGATGATATTAGTTTGGGATTACAAAGTGATTTTGTTTGGTTAGCCACTGGCAGAATTGATGACTTGAGTAAAGATATATTAAAGTACGATGAACCAATTCAAAAGAGTGCTCTTGAAAATATCTACAAAATGATAGATAAGTTATAGGTTGTGTTTATTTTTGTTTATTTTATATATTTATTGTATTTTATAGGGATTTAGAAATTGACAAGGTTTTCTCAAAGTTATTTCTTTCTCTTCACATGATAATTTCGTACTTGACATCTTTTTTCAATTCCTTGTGTGGTAAAACGACTGAGTTGTAAACGAAAACTTGATTCTGAACAACTGTGTTTTGACACAAGATAACGATATCATTCAACAGTTTCATATAAGCAGCAGATGCAGAGCTGATGACATTGCTTGCTAAGATGCTTGCTGTGACGGTACCTTCTATTCTGCACCACTTGCCAATTTTAGTTCCGTTGGCAATAATTGCATTTTTAATTATTGTGTTATCGCCAATTGTAACATCATCACAAACAATACAATTTACCATTCTGACCCCATTGCCAATTGTGACATTTTTACCAATGGAGACGTTGGGGCCAATTTTGCATGACTTGGCTTGAGTTATATTTTCAGTTAAAATTTGTACTGGTTGAACAAGTTCAGGACCAGAAGCTAATTTTGTACCCTCGCTTTGTGCCAAAAAGAAATTATTAGCCAATAATGCCGAGAGTGGCAGTTTCAATTGATACCAAAATCCTGTTGATTTGTAAACATTGAAATTTGTATTGTCGAGTTGAGGCAAAGTTTTAAAGACATCTAATTCTAAGGAGAGGACATTATCATTTTTGTTGCTGGTGTTGTCGTCATCTAATTCATCATCAAATTGGATTGAATTCTTTTTCTTGATTTCAGCCACGGTCAACAAATCCAAAATTGATCTATCAAATATGTAAATCCCACCATTCAATAATATTTCATAGGTGCTATCTTGTCTAAATTCTGAAATCGAACTACTTGGCTTTTCAACATAATGAACCACTTTGTAGTTTTTTCTTTCGGCGACTATAGCACCAAATTTGGTAACAATATCATCATCATGAGATTCGTCACCATTTTCAGTACCATTGGCAACCAAAATTTGTGCTTCTGATCTTTTAAGTAATGAAACTGGATCAACTCCATATAAAGTGATATTTGATTTTGTTTGTTCAAAAAATTCCAACATTTCTTTAAAAGGATAGTTGCAAATAACATCACCATGGATCATTAATAACTTGCAATTTGAATCAGTGAAAATTTCATCCTTGAAATGGTATAATCCACCGGCAGTTCCCAATGGGAATGGTTCTGACAAATATTTGATTTTCAAATCAGGGTTGGACTTGTTGACACTTTGAATGTATTCAAGGAACATAGTCTTGTGTTGATCCTTGAAAAACCCCATCAACAAAATCTCTAAATCACGAGTAGCAAATTGATCAGTTAAATTATCAATAATATGTGATATTAAAGGCTTGCCACATAATGGAAATAACAATTTAGGACATTCCATGGAAAGTGGTCTGAATCGTGTCCCCGTCGTTTCCCCACCGGTTAAAATAAGCACTTTTAATGTCATAATTGGTATAGCTGAATATATGTAGAAAAACAAATACTCTTTCTTGCTAAAAATCAAACTAAAAGGAATATAAACACTTTATAAAATCTACAAAAGAAGGAGTATAAACACAGATCTGAAAAAGGGGTGGATACAATTGTTCGATTTCTATAAATAATATCAGTTCATTTGTCCTTATATTATAAAACAGTGTGAACAAGTCACGTGTACTGGTCTTGAGCCCCCCCCCCTTAATTACTGAGAAAAGCACAAAATGTAATAACTTTAAGCAGTTGGTTTGGCAACACTCAACAGTGCAACCTTTCTTTCTTCTTATCCCTCTCTCACAGTCAACGTTATAGCCAGGGGGTAAACTGCTCTTTGTACGTTTGACTTTCTGTAGAAATGTGATAATCACAATTGTATAAGGACATTAGTATTGATAGTTACCAGAAAGGTTTGGGATGTAGAAAACAAAGGTATACAGAATGAGAAATATTGTTAACCAACGACTGCTTTAAGCCACAGAAGGCCATTTGTCCGTGAAGGATCTAATACAATTATCACCATCGATTACATAAAGGTACAAACCTTACTAAGTATAAGCTTACTTTTTTGTTGTAAATGTTACGGTGGTACAGGTTATCAACGTATTATATAGTACCACTACAGTTTTCATAAATAAAGAATACTAACCAATGTTTTTGTTACCTTGACAAACGGAAAACAAAGGGAAAAGACCAGTTTAATCCAACCTTTTCAAAGTTCAATTATAAGTATTCTAGACTATACGGTTTGTCTTGTTGCCTTTTCGTAATATTGTTAATTGTTATCGTCCACATGCTGATTTGCAGCAACCTGTAGAATACAAGCTCTAATATGCTTAGCTTAGTACCATCAACAATACACGTGTAGGTCCACATTTCTTGCTAATGGTTTGCAACAACTCGCACTAAATTTTAATATTGATATCATCTAAGGAAAAGATACTAGAACGACAAGGAGTAATTGCAGAATACGCAAATCTCTTCTTATGTTTATTGTTTTTCCTGCTATCGCCGTCTGTTTTCAATTAGCTTCCTTAACCGATCATTCTACTTTCTGTCTTTTGCAAGGGGCATTTCGTCAACATACATAACCAGGCAAAGACACGAATAATGCAAGAATATGACGTCAAGAAAGGGCATTCTCAAATGCAAGCATAAATTGACCGTTCGGACGTGCGGGGTTTGAATCCAATATTTTATAGAATAGATTGATAAAACAAATATATGAACTGTCATCACTACAAACACGACATGGTAAGAGTTCTATATCAACTTTAGGAGCTCTGGTCTTGTCTAAAACTACCGAAAAATAGTTTTTAATAAGCCACTTGTCTAAGATTATCGGAATTCTATTATGTTTTAGGAGATAAGACTTTATGGTAATGGAGTTTAATAACAAAAACAAACTTTGTAAAGTACGAGTTGCTACTTTTTTTTTTTCTCTCTCACCCCCCCCTCTTTTTTTTTCATTTTCGGTTTTTTCAGGTATCTTTAATCGATATTTATTTTCATGTTTTGATATTATTTTTTTTTTTTTTCATAATTATTTGGTGAACTCTTGCGTTTTGATAGCACCATATTTGCATGTTCAAATAACTGGCACGATAAATCCAACAAACTGGATTCTTATCGCCGTAGCCAAATGTATTGATTTAATATCTAGAGTTCATTCAACAAATGCAATCCCATTGTTGAGTACCGCAAACGGAAAACAAAGCCCAATGCAAGAAAGAGATGTAGATTACAAAACAATTGCAACAACAACAACAAAACTGTAATAACAATTTAGAATGAGCGATAGAAGACAGAGAGCCAAGAAAAATAAACCCCCCAATTAAAGTGAGACATTCCCCTTTTACACCGCCAGCAGTATTGCTAACTAAAGAGCCATAGAAGAACAAGAGAGTAAATGTAAGTACCGCCAAAACATGCATTGATTGTTCAATGTCACAGCATAGCAAAGACAAAAACCCACAAATTATCCATGGATAAGAAGCCCTGGCGTGAAAGCTATGCCACCATTTAGTTGTTTTCATTTCATACGCATGAGTGGAGATGATGGAAAGGGCTGTAAGAAAACCCGAGGTCTTACGGTTTTCGTGATAGTTGGCCCATTTTTTTTTTCTTAGTTGTTGTTTTGTAAAGTTATTCTTATAGTGGCGTTTACCTGCTTTCAATAGAAGCCTCCACGGATGTGAAAACATCTCCACTTTTAAATGGTGGTATAAATTCTTTCAAACGTTTGAAATGCATGGTCTAGTTGCTGAAAGACTCCGCTGGTGTATATCTCTACATTGCGGATACTATGGGGATATAGAACAATCGAAAAGTTTTGACATGTGCTGGGACTCTATAAAGCTTATATATCTGTCCTTTACGAAATTAGATTGCGGAAACAAATTAGTTAGAGATCCGGAACTTAATACTAAAATATAAACAATAGCACACACACACACGCATTGTCTTTTACTATCATAATTTGAAAGCAAATCCTTACAACAATTCTTGCTATTTGTATTGTTTGCCAAAAAAAAAAAAAACAACTAAAATACAAAAAATGGTCAGAATTTGCGAGGCATGCATATAAACCAAGTTTATTTTTTGAATACATCTTGTCATAGTCGGAGGACAGAATATCTTAGGCCGGTTATCCATTTTCCTTAAAGCCATGCATAAAACGCTTCCTTTGACTAATTTTTACTTGCTTTATGAGAACAATCAAAATAAAATAATAAAAAAAAAAGGAAAGACCATTTCTGTTTCAACTTTATAGTTTATTGAAAAGTACGGCAGTTCACGGTTTCGGAAAAACTAGGTTTTTCCAGGTCATTCAGGGCAAAAATCAAAACAACGAAAAATAATAATTGTTACACACACAACAGAAAGTGAAACATTCTAAATTCACGATTAAAATGTGTACGGGAATAAAATGTTCTTGTTCTTCTACATCAACGTGTAAAATAAGCTGATTTTTTGACAAACCATTCTATATTTATTAAGCATTGCATATGGTACAAAACCACTTTACTATATAGATTTTCTGAATACAATAAGAGAAAAAGAAAAATAACATCCTAGACTAATGCACAATAGACTATTATTCATTTATTTGGCTTAAAAGTGAGGTGATTATTCATTCCGTGGGATTTCATTCTCCTTTCGACTACTGTTAAGGAATTACTATCGTTGTTTGGATCTCATTGTAATTCGCAGATAAGTGATCTATTTTTGTTTGTTTTTTAGTTCAGAAAAGAAACGTTTATTAGAAACGTAAGCCTTTTGTGGCATTGCCTTTTCTTGACTATTCGTGAAAATAAAGTATATGAGTGTCTATACTGTGCAAGTTATTCCGAAAGCAAAACCCAATTCGTAAGATAAGAATGAACTTGAGAAATTAATATAAAAATAACAGAGAATACCTTTTCGTTTTGAAATAATACAACTCTCGTATAGGAATTTGTTTCCCTTACTTTTGATATTCTTATATTCTTTATTCAATTTATATTTATTATAAACAAGCATTAAACAGTCTACTAAATTAATTACAAGTTTCAATCATGAATTCATACTATCAAGAAAATCAATTGAACACCACCGCCACCGCCACCAACAACAACAACAACAATGTCATGAATGAATATGTCAGCTATTCAGTTCCTTTATCTCCTGTCACTACAAACGAAAACGCGCAAGACTACTGGATGAATGGTTTAATTTCAAACTCAGTTCCGATCTCGCAAACAACAAGCAACTCCGATATCAATTACACCGAAGCACCAAATCCTATTAATTTGACTTCAATTTTCGAAAACAATAATATTTTCTCCAATGATGATTTCACTTCATCATCTAACGACATATCCTTGGCCAATAGCCCGGAAACAAATGCCACATCAGACAGTATTGCTCATAACTTGGATGAAGTTAAAGTCAAACTAGAGAACCACAGCCAAGCTGGATTAGATGCTTTGGAATCTGCTTTTGAAACTAAATCAATACTAAAAGAACAACCAAAAGTGAAACGAGAACCAAATACCAAGGAACCAACCAAACCAAAGAGAAGAGCACCAAGAAAGAAGTTGACCGAATCACAAAAGAAAGCTCATAACAAAATTGAAAAGAGATATAGAATCAATATTAATGCCAAGATTGCTGGTATTCAAAAAATCATTCCTTGGGTGGCTTTTGAAAAGACTGCTTTTGAGACTGGTGAAGAAAATGAGACTGAAGCCGAGGTCAAAAATAATACTAGACTTAACAAATCAATGATTTTGGAAAAAGCCACTGAATATATTCTTCATTTACAGAAAAAGGAAGCCGAATATATGGCTGAAAATCATAAATTAAGAGAACAAGTTATTAAATTGGGTGGTGAAATATGATCTTTTTATTCGTCTTCTTCTAGAGTTTTTTTTCTTTTATTATGTTTCGTTTCTTTTGGGTTTTTTATTATTATATTTTTATTTTTAATGTATTGATGTATTTATGTCTTGTTTTTTTTTCTTTAATTGATAGATTTTTTTATATATATACATTTTTATGTGTTGATAAAAGAGTACAGCTAATGGATTTCTCCTCTCCATCTTTCTTGCAATTAACACAGTTGCTGAATGACGTTGGTTGGTTGTTATTTTTTTTTTTGTTTGGGCTCAACTCATCATCTCCATGCATCGGACTTAGAATAACGAATGGATGACAGAAACTGGCATTGCCAGTTTTTTTTTTTTTTTGCGGCAAATTGATCTCTGCGGCAAACTTAATCCTACGGATATTGAAATGCTTATTGTTTACTAAAAATGAAAAAAAGAAAATTTTTTATTCCCAGCTCATGATGATGAGGAAATGACTCAAAACAATCCAGCATTTAACAAAGGATATATTCGCTATTGGTAATTGTCACCGATAGTTATTTTAACTTATTCCTATTTCTGCAAACCACATCGACGAAAACATACATATATATATATATTCGATGTCATTTCCAGCTCCCCAAAAGGAGCAAGACTCCATACTAAGTGAATCGTACCAAAGTTTTTCAACTGCATCAACCAACAATCCAATCAAAAATTTTATTCACTCGTTTAAAGTTAACAGAGATTTGAAAATTACGGCAGATGAAATAACCACCCCTGAAGATCTATTAAAAGGATATCAAGTTAAATTAATCGCTTTATCGTCATGCATAGGTAGTGGATTATTCATATCGAGTGCATCCATGATATCTTCCGCTGGACCCGGTGGTACTGTTATTGGATACTTTATTGTCGCTATATTAATGTTTTTCATTGTCCAAGCATTAGGAGAATTGACCAGTTCGTATCCAGTCAGAGGCAATTTCCTTGTGTATAACACCCGTTTCATTGATGAATCATGGGGATTTGCCATGAACTGGAATTATTGCTTGCAATGGATTGTCAATATTCCATTGTCATTAGTTGCTGCATCGTTGACTATTCAATACTGGACTGACAAAATCAACCCAGCGGTATGGGTAGCAATATTCTGGGTGGTTATCGTGGGAATCAGTATATTTGGTGTAAAAGGTTATGGTTATGGAGAAAGCTTGTTTTCGGTGATCAAAGTCATTGCCATAGCTGGATTCTGTATTCTAGGGGTTATATTGGCCGCAGGAGGCGGGGAACAAGGATACATTGGTGGTCGTAACTGGCATCCGCCATTTGTTAATGGGTTTCATGGTATTTGTAATACTTTGGTCAACCTGGCTTTCAGTTATTCAGGAACCGAATTGGCAGCAATTGCCGCTGCCGAAACCTCGAATCCACGTAAGACATTGAATAAAGCAATCAAGCAAATATTTTGGAGAATCTTAATTTTTTACATGGTTGTTATTGTGATAGTTTGTTTCTTGATTAGATATGACGATCCAAAATTAATGGGGAACTCAAGTTGGCCCGTATCACCCTTTGTTATTGCAATTTCTAATGGTGGGATAAAAGTTTTGCCTTCTATTTTCAATGCGGTGATTTTGTCGGCACTATTATCAGTGGCCAATGCTAGTGTCTTTGCCACCTACAAACCGCTAGTTGCCTTAGCAGAAGCAGGCCACGGACCAAAGTTTTTGGCGTATGTCGATCAAAAGGGCAGACCGATATATTCGATTATCATAGCTCTTGCATTCGGTCTTATTGGATTTGTTGGCTCGTCGAGCAGTCAAGCAATTGTATTCAACTGGTTATTGGCATTAAGTGGATTATCGTGTATATTTATCTGGTTTTCAATTTCATTGGCTCAAATAAGAGTAAATTATGCTTGCAAAGTCCAAGGTATTGATTCCAAAAATGTCCCATTTAAGGCCATTGGCGGTGACTATGGAGCTTATTTTTCTATGCTTATAAATGTTTTAATTCTAATAGCACAGTTTTATGTGGGGTTATATCCTATTGGTGGCAAATCATTAAATGCATCAACGTTTTTCCAAGCTTACCTCGCTGTTCCCATTGTGCTAGTTTTCTATGTTGGACATAAACTCTGGACCAGAAATTGGTCATGGTATATCAAGGCAAAAGATATAGATATTACTACTGGGAGAAATATTGTTGATAGTGATTTTGAATTACAAGCATTGGAGTTGGAAAAGGAGATGGAACAAAAAAAATCATTTGTGCACAGATTTGTTAATTTCTGGTGTTGACATTATATATCAAGTTTATATGATTTTGATGAGAAAATGGCGTATTTATAAAGTTAAGAAATGTTTGAAATATACATTGTACTACTATTTGGAGATGTTTTAATGAACTTTCACATGAACGTGGAGATTGTGGCAAGGGGTGGCAGTGTTGCTAATCAATTTGTATGCACACAATCACTAAACTATACTTTTCTCTAATAAATCTGAAGAAAATGTAGAGAAATGGTTGCCCTCTCTTTTCTTGTCATTCTAATCAGATTATAATAACCATGTCAAACTTAACTTCATCAATTCAATTGACTAGACAATCTACTTATAAATTAAACAATGGGAGCCACATTCCTGTTATTGGATATGATACTTATTTATTAGATCGTTCTCAGGCTGCTGACTTGATTTATGAAGCTTTGAAAGATGGGTATAGACACATTGATACTGCACTTGCTTATCGTAATGAAAAATAAGTTTCTCAAGGTATCAAGAGATTTTTGGATGATCATCCTGAAGTCAAAAGAAGTGACATTTGGTTTACTACCCAAATTGACAACGAATCGCAGGGATAATGAAGAGACCAAAAAAGCCGTCTAAAGAATTAAAAATGATGTTAAAGACAATATAGAGAATGTTGACGTTAATTTCGTCCATTCTCCGTTAACCTCTAATGCTCAACGTTTAGGCACCTACCAATATTTGCAAGAGCTTGTTTTGAATCCAAATGACTCGCCATTGATTGTAAAATCTATTGGTGTCTCAAATTATGGTGTTGATCATTTGGAAGAACTGTTTAATTGGGAAGGGTTTTTGATTAAACCAGTTCTTAATCAATTGGAATTGAGAGAGTACTTGTACAAGCACGAAATTTTGGCTGAAGCTTGTTCTCCTCTTACACGAGGACGCAAATTAAATGATCCTGAGTTATTGGCCATTAGTAAACAGTATGATTTAACCCCAGTTGAAATATTACTCAAATGGAAATTCCTTCAAGGATTTACTGTTTTAGTCAAGAGTGATAAACCAGCAAGAATTAAACAAAAAATGACGATGAATTAGAAGAAGGTCTGAATTTAGGTGTAGTTAGTTTGAATCCAAATATTATAGAAAAGTTGAACAAGCCAGATTCTGAATTGGCCTTGACTTGGGGAGGAAAAGATCCAACTCTTTTCAAAGATGCATGAGTAGGATCAACAATAGTAAGTATGTAGTTCGATATTTCATATACAGTTAGTATTGTTGTTTTGCTTTCACAAAAATTGAAAACGCCAAACAAGATGAACAAATACAAAAAAAAAATCACCAAATAAAATATAAACAGAGAGAGAGAAAAAAAAAATATCCAATAAAGACAACACAGACAACACAGACCATTTGTAAAAGTATATTCTTTCATTTTTCCCAACCCATATACAGATCCCATTTGTTCAAAAGTTCTTATACAACACTAAATGACTAATGTTCAGCTGTTAATTGGAGACCTCAATGGGCTATCAACAGATTCAAAAAGAAGGTTTCCTGAGATCAGACTGTCATGTGAGGCTGCAATTAATGTACTAAAAAGTTATTCATCAGTAGTCCCAATTCAAGAAATTAATAAAGAGAATCACAGGGAAGAGGTATTGAAACCATTTATTTTATCATGTAAATCAGGAAACATCAAATTGACCAACATTTCAATACCAGTTATTTACAAATTAATATTGGCCCATTTAATACCTGAACTGGATATTTCTCAAGTTTTACTGTGTTTACTGGAAGCTTCTAATTTAGCTGTTGATATTCAATTGAGAATTTTACAATGTTTACCGGCATTAATGCAAAAATATTCAATTATAGGACCTAATTTGCTTGATATGTTATCAATTTGTTCTAGTTTGACGGCAAATAATAAATCATCAATGGTGGTGAATACCGCTTCAGCAACTTTGCAACAATTATTTGCCAATGTTTTTGATAGTATTGGCGACAATACTAACGAAAAGGAGAAAAGTCATAAAGTGGTAATAGATAACGACGAATCAGTGCAAATTGATGATTTATCGCATGAAGGGTTTTTGATTTTTCAAGATTTATGTAACTTTATCGACAATGAATCACCCACTTATTTGAAAGACTCCATTCATATAAAACTATATTCAGTGCTTGAAATTGTCGAGAGTATTATCCAGGGACACCAAGTTTTGTTTCAAACTCATAAGGAGTTGGCCTACTTATTACGAGTACGACTTTTCCCATCAATGTTGAAAGTCTTGAATTCTGTTACAAGAAATTTCCCATTGGTGAATAGAACAATAAGGATTATAAATGTTCTATTATCAACCCAATTGGAAAATCTCAAAATAGAGAGTGAAATCGTTTTGTCCTTTTTCTGTCATTTATTAATTGATGGAGGAGAGACTGAGGAAAATGAGTCTAGTTGGGAAAAGTACATGGTTCTTGAATTACTCAAAAATTTGTTCAGTGATTTTCTGGTGCTTAAGCTAATTTTTCAACAATATGATTATAATAAACTGATGAAAAATGTGTTGAAAGAATTGTTTAGCGTGTTTATGGTATATTTACAAAAGAGCAATACTCTTGTCAATGATATTGTCAGACCAGTTGCAAAATTGCCTCTGGGCACTTTTTCAACCGATGGAGCTAGCTCCAGTGTTTCTACCTTACATGGTTCCAATGGCAATTACTTATCACGTGCAGCTTCAAATTTGAAACCACTGGTTCTTGATCATTTGGATAAATTAGAATCACCCAGCAATATTCCTTCCACTTATGGGATTTATTTGATTTATCAGATATTAATTTATTTTTCCGATGGTGTGGCTAACTTTGTTTATAATTTAAACGATGAATCCAAAGATCCAGCTACTTTAGAAGCCGATGTTGAATTAGCAAATGCTTTGATTGAAGTATCTGGTGTTGATGTTAGTTTATTATATGAGAATTTAATTTACACGTCAATGGATGATGAAGGGTTTAATATGTTGATTAAATCGTTTCAAAAATTCACTCATGCTACTGGGTTATTAGGAATAACGGCTACTAGAGATCGTTTGTTGACGATTTTGGCAAAAGCAATTATAAAGAATACCACTAGAAATGATATTAATGAAATAAATTCACAATCTCATTCATCAGGATCGATGTTGCAAGAGCAGAAAAAACAGTTGCTAGCATTTGGAGGATCTATAGTTGAATCGATAAGCACGTCCATTGCAGGAGAAGGTAGTAATGAGATAAATCAAGCGAATACTTCTGCTGCTTCCTCAACTGCATCAACAACACTGGGGATGAATTCTCCTGTATCACATGGTACAAGGTATTTTAATTCTCGTCATGTTGTTTGTCTTAGAGTATTAGTAAATACTGCAATTTCTTTAAAGTCTACATTACAAGACTCTTGGAACATTATTTGGATTGCGTTACAATGGTGTGGATATTATCTTGATGGACCCGATCAGTTTAGTCCATATTACAACAACACCAAATTGCAACAGACATTAAAGGAGTTCAAAAAACCACAAATCAGTGCACAGGATGTCACTAATGCGGAAAACTCTTTAAGGAAATTATATACAAGTATTGGTGATAGTTCCGTTGAAACGTTTAGAACTATACTTATCACCTTAACTAGATTATCTGATTATGCTTTGGATATTAATAATCAGAAATATGAAGACGAATTACCTATATCCAGTTTTAATAAGAGTTATTTTGTTTCCCGATTAGCACAAATTAGTGATATTGATGAAGTTCATAATTGGTTAATTAAGGATGAAGAATCATGGGAAATTGTTAGTTCATATTTTATAGGTTTGGGAACGAAAAGAAACATTCATTTCAGTTTAAGAAATTATGTTGTTGAATCATACACAAAAGTTATTGAGACTGTGGCATTTTTTGGATTTCAGCATGATGATTTGATTGAAGAAACTTCTCAAAAAACATTGAATGGGTTAAATGGATATTTGGAAAAATTATTTGGGATGGGATCATCCAAAGAACTTTTAATTAATAATCGTGAAACAGAAATTCATCTTTTAATTCTTACTACATTGCATACATTGATTGACAAATATGATAAGAATTATCAGCAAACGTGGAATGAAGTATTTAAACTTTTGAATACGCCTTTCCGTACAGTAAAGAAAGAGGATGATGTGGAAGAAGCCATTAATAATGACGATACTAAACCTGATGAAGGCATTTCAGTAAAGGACAAAACTCAGCTTTTGGTTGAAAAATCATTCGACACTCTAAAGTTAATTCTTGATGAATTTTTGTCTACTCTCCCATTCAATCAATTTAAATTTTTGATTGATACATTGTCCAATTTTGTTTACCAAGAGTATGATTTGAATATATCATTTAGTTCTGTTAGTTATTTTTGGTTGATTAGTGATTCGTTAAAATCAAGAATGGTATCTTTTAAATGTGAAACCGTACGGAAATCATCGGACAACACAGCTGAAATACATGGTGATGAAAACCAACTAATTGAATTTATTGGTGGAGAAAAGATTGAAAGCTATAACTTTTACATTTATTTAAACATTTATTTATTGTTAAGTTTAGCTAAAATCTCCAAACATGAAGTTAATAGAGCACAAGTAAGAGATGGTGCTATTCAAACATTTTATCAAATCATAGATGTTCATGGAAATGTTTTGAAAAATAAATCTTGGGATATGATTTATGATATTGTTCTTTTACCTAATTTTTTCACTATTGTTCCAGAATCATCAAGAAGTAAAGATTGGTTGGATAGTTTACAATTAATTTTTACAGGGTTAATTAGTCTTTACAATAAATTTGTTTTACATGATAACGATAATGACATTGTTATGAAATGGCAACATTTAATCGAGTATTTGGATAAGTTATTGAAACTACAATGGATTGATTTAAATTTGAAAATTTTTAAATCATTACAAGATTTGATGATTTCGTACGGCGGGAGTAAGAATAGAATTAAACAAGTGGGAGATTTGTTTTTCAAAATCTGGTCACAATTTCCTATTGAGTACGATTTAATAAATAATAATTATCAAGAATCTTTGGTTCAATACATGCAATGTTTTCCTCCTTTGTATAAGATAACATTGAAGGGCTTGTCAATTTCAGATATGGATGTTATAATTAACATTTTTAACAAATGTGGAATGTATCCTGTTTTACCAAACAATCAATCCGACAATGTAAAACCGACTAACTTGCAGAATTCTATTTTACACAATTTGAAACTTTTGAGTAATGTTGATAAACAGGATGCTAATACTGATAATAATATCAAATTACGTTTGGAATTTGAACCTTTAGTGGTGCAACAATTGAGTAATATTATTATTTATCCGTATGGAATAAGAAATAGAATTGAAGCCAAATTACAAAACAATGAGATTGTCAAAAATAAGTTACCCACATTTATTGCTTTCAGTCATTTGAGTTTGAATTTATTAAATGAGAGTTTAGATAATTTTGATGGATTTTTCACTACTACTGGTAATGATAATGCAATAATGAAATGTTTAAGGTCCTTACTTGAAATTATTGAAAATAAATCTATTGGAATAAATAATAAGGGAGACAATCAAAAATCATCAACACCGGAACTTTGGATTGAAAGTAATAATATATTTGTTAAAATTGTCAAACAATTGATCAATCATCGTGACAAGAATAACTTATTAACCAATGATGAATTTTGGAAATTAATTATACAAAGAATTGAAATTAGTTTTATTGCATATGATGAGAAAAACCAACAAATAAATATTAAACAATATCAAGAGTTAATAGAGTTGGTGTTACCAGAATTGATGAAACATGGAAGCAATCAACAGGTGATTGAAGATTTAGTGATTAAACTCTATGAGAACTCCTACTTGTATAAACATAATGATTTAGAAATTAGATTAATGGATCAAGACAAGTATACCATTGACAAAATAATTGATAATTTAACATTATATAAATTTGAAGAATATTTTGGTACAACAGAATGTATTGAGAAATATCCAAATTTACGAATTAGATTGAATTGTCTTGAACAATTGATCAAATTTCTGCTTGAGGGATCCTCCACTACTACTACTGATTCACACAAAAATGTTTTGAAACAATTGTGTGAAAAATATTTGATATTAAGAGCTAGTTTTACATTTAGAAGAATTTTGAATGATATCAAATTAGTTTATAAATGTCCAATTCCAATTATTCAACAAAGAGAATTGCTAATGATTTTGAACGGGTTGAATGAGATGTCAGTGAATAATAACAATAGTGATGGTTTGAAGAAATTATTCCATTTATTGATTCAATTAATTCCTTATTCATCGAGAATACATAATTTAGACAAGGTATTGCCTCAAGTGTTGATTAAAATATCACTGTAAAGAATAGGACTAGATAAATAGAGAGTTGTGTACATAATAAAAGTTGAATTATTTCACGATACAACACACCTACGATTGGTCTTAAATGCTCACTGAGAAATCGAAATGAGTAGTTTTGTTTAGGTAAATTTTTTTCGGCAGCACTTTCTTCACAAAATAACTCCAAAAATGATCAAAGACAGTATTCTTTTCTAAATATGAACCTTGCCTAGAGTAAGAATAACATATTGCCCCATCTCATCTACAAACCTCTTCCTAGCTCCTATAAAACTACTGTTGCATTTTGCACAACAATATCTGTTGTGTTTGTTATTTTTCGGGCCAAAATAATATTCTGGTTTTCGCCTGCTCACACGCACTTCAAAATCTCAACAAAAAATCTTCCAACACCTTATCAAACTCGAGTTTTAATCCCCTTCTTCAATTCAAACTTTCGCTTAGCTCAAATTTTCACGATCAAGTTTTTACTATGGAGGGACTTTTCTTTAACATTGACTACGGCTATATTGAAGGTGTTGTACGCGGCTACAAATCCGGCCTCTTGACCTCCAACCAATACGTCAATCTCACCCAATGCGATAACCTTGAAGATTTGAAACTCCAGTTATCGTCCACCGACTATGGCAATTTCCTTGCCAACTACTCCGGCCCCCTTAGCACCTCCGTCATCCAAGAAAACTTATCGAAAAAGCTATTCCAGCAATACCAATACATCCACACCCAGTCCTCCTCCAAATTAACCAAATTCATGAACTTTATCAACTACGGGTACATGATCGACAACGTCATCTTAATGATTACCGGAACCTTGCACGAAAGAGACAAGTCGGAAATCTTGGCCAAAACAAACCCATTGGGATGGTTCGATACCTTGCCCACCTTGTCCATCGCCACCGACATCGAAAGCTTGTACCTGACAGTTTTGATTGACACCCCGTTAGCCCCATTCTTCAAGAACTGTGTTTCTGCTGACGACTTGGACGACTTGAATATCGAAATCATCAGAAACAGACTATACAAAAACTACTTGGAAGAGTTTGTCGACTGGTGTAACAAAAATTTGGATGGACCCGATAAGGAAATCATGGAGAGGTTGCTAACCTTGGAAGCCGACAAACGTGTTATCAACATCGCCTTAAACTCCCTCAACAACCCCGACCTCTCCCCAGAAGACAAGTTATCGTTATTCCCCAACTACGGCAAGTTATACCCCACCTACCACTTGGAGTTGTCACAGGTTGACGATGTGGAACAATTAAAGTCCATTGTCGAGCTTGTAGGAGACTACAAAGACATCTTTTCCGAAACAAACGATGCCTTAAAAAGTTTGGGCGACTGGTTCTATTACTTGGAAATGCAATTGTGCAGAAACGCATTCACCCAGCAGTTTACTTTGGCAACCGTCTATGCCTGGTTGAAATCCAAAGAGCAAGAGATTAGAAACGTCACCTGGATTGCAGAGTGTATCGCCCAAAACCAGAAAAATAGAATCGATAGCTACATAGCTGTATACTGATCTACGAAATTATCGCGGATTTAAACTTGCGTTATCTATGAAATAAGCAACTTGACTCACCTGTCAATGTACATTATTTGGATAATACTTAGCGTAGCTATCAATTGAATTGTAAAACATTTGGAAAACATGATTGTTGTGAAAAGATTGTAGTGAAGACCATTTTTAATCCATATGACATCAAGACTCATTTCTCTAAACTTAAATGTGATTCATACATGTGAAGAAAAATATACAAATTTCATTTAGAAACTAAAGACAATTTGAAACTTTATATTATTTGATATTATGACAATTACTGTTATCAGTTGATATCAATGATCGTCATCTTGGCCATAGTATCAAGACAATATTGGCAATCAATTGGTTCAGTCCCCCACTCCATGTAGTTTATACAATCATATCTAAATCATTCTCTTAACACCAGCCTAAATGGTGGAAAATATCTACCAAAAGTGCTATTTTATACGACTCTATATTATGAATACTTATATGCCTATGAAAGATTTAGCAAGCTTGATATTTTGGGCCAGTCTTTTTAATCAAAATATAGGAAGTATGAGTAAAGTTTTCAAATGAGTCAGCAAGCCAAAGAGACGTACATGATCTTTATACGTCTTGAATGAACAGTCAATATCTGTGAATTACTAGTGAATCTCCGAAATGTCGACGCAATGTAATTAAATACATTTTTGACAATTGTACAACCTCATGAATTGTATTCACCATGTGTGCCGAAGAATATGGGGAATAAACAAGCTATCTCACAAAGTACTTACTATTGAACTGGTAGGAAACAATGAAACAAGATACACCATTATGCGTTAGAAGATTTTGTATACAAAGTTTTCAATGGAGCAATCTCAACAATGGTAACACTGAACCAGAGTTTATCAGATTTTATTTACGACCACATGGCAAATATGCTACCAGTTCTTAATGAATTAAGTTACCAGAATGCTTATACGTGTGGGTTGTTCTATATAGTTGGTGAAAGAGATGGTATAAACCCACACAATCAGGAAGAGTTGATCAATCTTCAATTACAAGGAAGAAGCGATGGATGGAATAATTCCACTGGAACGAATGCCTTATGAAATTGGTTAATCACCAATATACAGAGTTCATTTTCTGATACTTTCTTCTTTGCAGCTTAAATTAATCAAGAGGCAGATTCTATATCTCTACATTGTAATTCATATAACAAGTAAATAAAGTATATTAAAACTCTAAACTAATGCCTCCAATTTTCTAAAGAAATCGGATCGCTATTGAATTGTTTGTTAGTAAGGTTTAGTACAGTAATATCTGTAACTAAAACTATAAATCCACATTCGTAAGATTCACAAACAATGGCAACAAAAGCCAATCTTTTTTAACAGAATCCAATAAAAGGTAACCCAATGTCGTTACTTCACAGAACTCAGAAAACACTCGGCATCCAACGCTATCTAATAGGTAATGGTATCCCATATCACACATGGGCCCAGAATCTTGACGAATACTTAGAAGGTGACATCACGTATGTATTTCTGAAGTAGAGTATATCAACAAGTAGTAGATGGTAGGGGAGAATGTTTGGTATATATATGTGCACTCAATACCCGTGGTATGATGATATTTGGTGTTGTGTATACTATTATACAGGCCAAGCCCTTAGAATCTAGCAAACACAATTGAGTTATCTTCTGAGAAAGAGTTAACGAAACTTTAATGTAGGAACAAATTCTACCTAATTTCGATTATGATTTCCTCCTCAAAAGTATGCTCTGCAACAACCATATGCATGTCCTGAAAGATGTCCAAACCAACAAAAAACTACGCCATGTTTAATAGTTAATATTCAGCTTAATAATTGCATCGTGTGTCGTTCTTCTTTCGAATGTGGACAACGTTTCACAAATCTTGACCAACCCCATAACAAGAAGAAGGGAGCAGGTATGACACCAGAAGTCAGGGATATGTGATATGATCTCATCATTGTGAATAGCAAAAGTCACCGACAAACCTCTATTAGATGAGAAAGAGAATTGTCTTTATTTCTTAGTTGAATCTGCTCCACATATAACTAAAGATTAACCATAAGTGGGTTAGTTTTGCGCGTCAATGAAAAGGCTTATTCTCTCTACAACTCTTGTCATAATAATATACATTGTTTTATAAAGCTATACATGAAAAACTTAGGAGCAAACGTGGAAGAAAACTCAAACTAGACAGGATTATACAAACTGAAAACAAGAATGAGAATAGGAGTATTTGGTGTAGATGAAATGGATGGTATTGATGATGTCAAAATTAAACTATTGTTTGATGATGTAGTTAATGATGATACTCCAACCAATGGATTATTGTTGGTTGCGGTGGTTGAACTATTGACAAAACAATAATTGTTTAATAAATCAGCATAACTTAAACTTGAAAAATCAGGTCCACTGAGATTTGAAGTTGTGGTTGCATGATTGCGTTGATGCCTTTGAGAATATCTCGGTCATGGTTGATTTGTATTGAAACCAACAATATTATTTGAAGAGAACGATTCGTTCAAGACTGGACGTAATACTGTCAGTTTGTTAAGATCTTCAAAATTGCGTTACAGACTTGCTTTCTTGTTGATGCAACATCAATTTAGAAACCAATTTATTAAATTGAGGAAACTCATCATCTTTCTTCATAGTCTTGCTGCCTCCAACAGAAGTACTTGAACTATTGGTGATATAGTTTCGTGTAATCGATAAACCATTGAAAACCTGCATCTATTCGTGATTATTGGACTGAGCCGTATGATATAGTTATTGTTTGTATCAGCATTGTGTAGGTAGTTTCAGGTACCAATGACCAACGTCTTTCGTCTAGGAACTTACCACTGTTTCTTTTAGTGCAACATATAACAATAGGTGCTTCGGCGCAATTGCTACCATGTGTCGACCAACATTTTAGACGAGGAATTCTCCAAATCTATATATAAGATCTCAACATTATAAACCTTCTAATATTGAATCTATTATAGGTTAGAGATAGGAATAATCGACTTGCCATAAGTCATCAAGCAGTGCTTAAATGATCGTCTGAGCCTTGTTATTTGTTAAGGATGGATGGGATTGATGATGATGCTGTGGTGATTTTGTGTGTTGATGCTTGAGTTGCTAAAATTAGATTTGGTAGTAGTGTGTTGACCAATTACTGATTTCGAATAAAAAGAAAATGAATAACAAAAACATTCCACAATAGGAAATAATTGGTATTTGTTACACGACTTTTTTAATATTTTTCTCTTGTTCCTTTTTTTTGCACCTAATATAACATTACCATCAACAGTGTATGTTACATGTAACATTATAGATGTGATATGATTGAAGGAGTGGGATTGTAAATTGAATGAAAAAAGATACTATGGAGTAATAAGAAAATAGCTATTTTGTAAAATTCAAATAAGAATTAATGTTGTTAGGAAGAAGAAGAAGAAGAAGTTGGAAATTTCATTGGTCTTGATAATATATTTTTCGTGTCCCGCCTTCCTCTTGCGCCCACAGAAATTTTTTCTTTGCATTTCATTTACAACTCCTTTGACAGACAGAGAGAGAGATCAGAGATTGAATTTTTTTTTTTTACTTTCACCTTTTCCTTTCTTTCTTTCTTTCTATATTGATTAGAAGGTTCCTATCTTATTTATTTCATTCATTTCATTTATTTGCATAAACTTATTAATACCCATTTGATCAAGTGTTTGATTGATTAGTATTTTCAAACAGATCATTCGCTTAAAATCTGAAATCAAATTCCTTTTTTTCCTTTTCTTCTAAAAATTCCAAACAATATCCAAAACAATACAAAAACAAAGAAAAAAATTTTATTAGAAGAAAATAAGAACTAAAACAGCTACGTTTTCAATTACAATTAATCATTTATATCCCTTGCATTAACACCAAAACTTATAGACAACAGAAACATTAGTCTTTTTTGTTTTCTACATTTATTCCTCATATTAAATAACACTCACTATGTCTAATTTTAGAGATAGTTCTAGTCCTCGAAGAGGCTATTCAGAATTTGATCCTGAATCTGGTGAAGGTTTAGGAAGAAAGAAATCCTTAATTAGACCAGAAAGATCAAGAATGGATGAAAACCATCCCCGATTCCATTATACTCAAGTTGCCAATCAGGAATCTAATCATATTAAAGTACAACCATCTTCAACTGGTGTTGATCCTCGTAAATCAAACGAATTATCAACATCAAGATCCCATTTAAGTAATTATGCTACTCCATCACATCAAGAGGAAGATGAAGACGAGGGGATCCCCTTAATGGATATACATAATGCTTCACCTAATGTTAGTAGTGATCAAAATAATGATCTAAAAGGTGGACGTGAAGTTTATGGGTTAAACGATGAAATTAACGATTATGGCAATTCACCCAAGAAAAACCAAGTAATTTCATCATCAAGACCATTAAACAAGGAAAAACCAACTAAACCTAAACATGACATATATTTTTGGAAAGTTTATTGTTATGCTATTACATTTTGGGCTCCAGCTCCATTATTGAAATTATTTGGATTACCAACAAAAGATCGTCAATTTGCCTGGAGAGAAAAAATCGGATTGATTTCTTGTATTCTTTATATTGGTGCATTTGTTGCCTATTTGACTTTTGGTTTCACTAAAACAGTTTGTTCGAGTCAAGTGGTTAGAACCCAAATTAATCATGTTAATGGTGGTTATTTGATTATTAATGGTAGAGCTTACGATTTAACTTCGTCGCAACATCCAAAAGCAGCTGGTATACAAGCCGGTGCTAATGTTTTATACCCTCCGATGAATGCTGGTGGTAAAGATGCATCATTTCTTTTCCAAAATGTTAATGGTAACTGTAAGGGGTTAATCAAACCAAGAGATAATTGTTCTATTCCATACAATGGTGATGAATTGGCTTGGTATATGCCATGTCGTCTTTTCAACCAAGATGGTTCAACTAAACCAAATAATACATTTGCTTATTATAAAGGATGGGCTTGTCATACCAGTGAGACTGCTCGTGATGCCTATTATAAATTGAAAGTTAATGGTGATGTTTATTTCACCTGGGATGACGTTAAGAATTCATCAAGAAACTTGGTGGTGTACTCTGGGAATGTGTTGGATTTGGATTTGATAAATTGGATTGAAACTGACGATGTTACTTATCCCGAGTTGTTTGATAAATTAAGAGATGATGAAACTTATCGTGGATTGGATATATCTTTGGTTTTGACAAATTCTGAAGAACGACAGGCAGCTAGATGTTTAACAGAAATTATCAAAGTTGGATCTATTGATACTGATACTATTGGTTGTATTGCATCTCAAGTTGTGTTGTACGTGTCCTTGGTGTTCATTTTATCGGTTGTTGTCGTCAAATTTATTATGGCATGTTGGTTTAAATGGGTCACTTCAAGAAAACAGGGGGCTACAATGTACGATTCAAAAGCTTGGGCGAAAAGAAATAGAGAAATCGAAGACTGGGTCGATCATGATCATGGTATTGGTGCCGAAGTCAAAACCGTACCTGTGAAAGCTAGAGCTAATTATAAAGCTGCCAAAACCAATAGACAATCTGTTTTCCATAGAGCCCAAAAATTGTCTTTGGGACCAAATGCTGATTTATCACAATATTATGATAATCCTAATGCTCTTTCCAAGACTTTTAAATATACCACCATGTCCACTCAAGCAGCATTATTGGGACGCAATGGATACGGTAAACGTGGTAATAATGCCA
Organism: Candida dubliniensis CD36; assembly: GCF_000026945.1. NCBI lineage: Eukaryota > Fungi > Ascomycota > Pichiomycetes > Serinales > Debaryomycetaceae > Candida > Candida dubliniensis. Next base: position 2,890,521 of record NC_012860.1, on the reverse strand, counting down.
ATAAAAGTGTTAGTGGTGGGTTCAATGGCAGACAATCCAATCTTTATTTGACTGATCAAGGTTCATCAACTGATTTATTGAACCGTCCAATTTCTTCTTATAATCCATTTGATTCTATGGGTGATGATTCCATTGTCATTAATGGTTTATCTCCAGATATTATTCATCCTGATGTTGTTCCTCAACCACCAGTTGAATATCAACCTTTTGGATATCCATTAGCTCATACAATTAATTTGGTCACTTGTTATTCTGAAGATGAAGATGGTATTCGTATTACTTTGGATTCGATTGCCACTACTGATTTCCCTAATTCTCATAAATTAATCCTTGTTATTTGTGATGGTTTAATTAAAGGTTCGGGTAATGATGAAACAACTCCCGATATTGTGTTGGATATGATGTCAGACTTTACCGTGCCTAGAGATGAAGTTGAAGCTTATTCATATGTTGCAGTTGCCCAAGGTAGTAAGCGTCATAATATGGCCAAAGTTTATGCTGGGTTTTACAAGTATAACGACGAAACAGTCCCACCAGAAAAGCAACAACGTATTCCAATGATTACTATTGTCAAATGTGGTACCCCTGAGGAAGCCAGTGCTCCTAAACCAGGTAATAGAGGTAAACGTGATTCACAAATCATTTTAATGTCATTTTTACAAAAAGTTGTTTTTGATGAAAGAATGACTAGTTTAGAATATGAAATGTTACAAAGTATTTGGAGAGTCACTGGATTAATGGCAGAATTTTATGAAATTGTGTTGATGGTTGATGCTGATACTAAAGTTTTCCCAGATTCATTAACTCATATGGTTGCCGAAATGGTTAAAGATCCAACTATTATGGGATTATGTGGAGAAACAAAGATTTCCAACAAGGCACAAACATGGGTTACGGCAATTCAAGTTTTCGAATATTATATTTCCCATCATCAAGCCAAGGCGTTTGAATCGATTTTCGGTGGGGTTACTTGTTTACCTGGTTGTTTCTGTATGTATAGAATCAAGGCACCAAAGGGATCTGATGGATATTGGGTACCTATTTTGGCTAACCCGGATATTGTCGAGAGATATTCAGATAATGTGGTTGATACTTTACATCGTAAGAATTTGTTGTTATTGGGTGAAGATCGTTATCTTTCCTCATTGATGTTGAGAACTTTCCCCAAGAGGAAACAGGTCTTTGTTCCTAAAGCTGCTTGTAAAACTGTTGTTCCCGATAAATTTAAAGTGTTATTATCACAACGTCGTCGTTGGATTAATTCTACTGTGCATAATTTGTTTGAATTGGTTTTGGTTAAAGATTTGTGTGGTACATTTTGCTTTTCTATGCAATTTGTTATTTTTATTGAATTGATTGGTACTTTGGTGTTGCCAGCGGCCATTACTTTTACTATTTACGTGATTATTGTTGCTATTGTATCTAAACCAACTCCAGTTATGTCGTTGGTTTTATTGGCAGTTATTTTTGGGTTACCTGGTTGTTTAATTGTTATTACTGTTTCATCATTGTCGTATCTTGTTTATTTTGTTATTTATCTTTTTGCATTACCAATTTGGAATTTTGTGTTGCCAAGTTATGCATATTGGAAATTTGATGATTTCAGTTGGGGTGAAACAAGAACAGTTGCTGGTGGTGATAAAGGAGATCATAGTGCTGTTGAAGGTAAATTTGATTCTTCAAAGATTGCCATGAAAAGATGGAGAGAATGGGAAAGAGAACGTAGAAATACAGAAAACAGAAAACAACAACAGCAGCAACAATTGACAAACAATTCAAGTAATAATTTGGCTGTTCCTGGTGCTGCATGGGATCCATCAAATACAGGAGGAAATTTGATTGATGATTTAAGTCAAGGATCATCTTCGGGGTCTGGTTGATTGGGTTTTGAAAAAAAGAAAGGAGAGACCTTTTTATTTATGTATATGGATATATAAAATTGTAAACAATAAAAGAGATACTATTTTTACAACGCTGCTTTATAACATAGAGGCTCCAGAATATTTCAAATTTCTGCCTTGTTTATTGCATGCATTGTACAGAATCTCTTACAAACACAAAACGTAGCCAAGCAGCCGTTGCAAGTTCATTAAATAGAATACAAAACAGAAGGGAAAGGGAGAATTTGGAGGTTATTTATAGCTCCAACATAATATGTAAATCAGGGGGGGGGAATAAGGCGCGTATGGGAATAATGGCACCACTGGTTACCAATGCAATTACTGGTTGTCATTTCAGTTGAATTAATAATGTTTCAGTTTGAGACAATAACAGCAACAGGCCTCCATGAAAAAAGTTATGCCCCTTATAAAATATCAAAAGTTAAAATTTAACTAAAACTAAACCATATTCATTTATTGATAATCATATATAAATAAACAATAAATAATATAAACTCAAAAAGCATATATAACAAATATCAAAACTTTATGGAATTCTCTTTATTTCATTAATGCAGTGAGGGTCCCGGAATTGGCAAAAACCTGGTTGTTGATGACAACAAGAAAGCCCCAGTATGAACTCAACATTTAGCAATCTTCTGAGATTTGCTTAACAATTGGTAATAAAAATCAAACTAAATCAAACATTAGGGGAACTTTGAAATACCACAGCAACTGAACATAAACTTAAACAGTGCTGGATAAAGATATATATAATGCATATATGGAATATGTAAATAATAACTTGAAAACAGGATGGATAACAAATAGTTCTAATAAGAGAGATGTTATATTTTTCTGAAGGAATTTCTGGAACGAAGTTAACTTAACTCGTTATCAAATGTTGACAGATATATATGATGTGTAATGTATTGATAGAAGTTGACCGATTGATCAATTGGGTCAGACATTGTTTAATTAAACAATGTGTAAAGGTCTTTTTTTTTTTTTTTGCTTAAATGAATCTTGGGCCTGATGAATTGGCAGTTATGACTGATGATGAAGTCGATATACTATCATCAGAATTGAATGAACTTTCAGTTGGACTACTTGAAATATAACCCCCTTTTTGAATATACAATTTTTTGAATTTTTGTAATCTCCAAGTGTTTTTAACTTTGTTAATAGAAGGTTTGAAAGCTGAACCTGGTGTAGCTAATGCGTATAACATTGTTTGTTTGAAGATATGATAATGATGATAGTAAAAAAGAAAATTTAAAACAAAAAGGAATATATGAAAATCTCTTGGAATTATCACTTTCAAGAAAAGGGATTATTGAAGGGTATTTATATTTGGTCCAAAAACTCTAAATAGTTGAATAAAAAAGAAGGTGTGAAAACAATTAATTATACGTTAAAATGGAAACTCCCACAAGAAGATTAAAAAGGTGCATTGCATGTATGTAATATGCATGATAAATATCATAACGTAAAGAGGGAAAGGGAAAGGCGCTAAATAGTTAATAATAATAAAAATGACGACACAGGTTGTTTCTTTATTTGGGTGAATGGATGGGGGGGAAGATGATGATCATATTGGAAAAAGAATGTTAAAAATATTGAAAAATGAAAAATGTTAGTAATTTTGCATCAATTTTTGTGGTTTGGAGAAATAAATTCAATTCTTGTATTTGCCCGTTACTATTGTCTTTGGCTCTTTTTGTTTCGGGCTACATCAATAAAGTTTCTTGGAATGTATAATGGTTTTATTCATTGTGCATTTCATGAAATTGCAAGCATATTTTGTGATCGATTCTTGCCAATCTCTTTGAATGTGTTGCCCATCCTACACAAAATGTAGAAGAAAGAAAGAAAGAAATGAAAGCCAAGAAAATTGACAGTAAACCCTTCGGGGTGAAAAAGTTTTTTGACATCGTTTGCAGTTACGATTATACCTGCGGAAAAGTATTACTCACTGAACGTGACTTGTTTGACGAGAAAGACTGTTAGGGTAAACAAAGCCTACTTGGAGTGGAATATATGGGGGAAACTACGAGGTTAAAAGGCTTTATTCATTGCAGGTATGAAAATGAAAGGGACTAGTTATAGCTCGGAAGAACAACAACGTGGAAATTTGTCACCGGTGATAACTAAACAATATAGTCTGTGACATATATGAAAATTCGGCGATCACTAAGAAACTAAACTTCTTTTTTTCTTTTTACTATATTGTTTCATTGTCGCAGGGTAGTAAATTGGGCCAAATTGAAAGGGTTGAAAAAGACTAAAATTAAAACTAAAATGAAATTTAGATAACTTTTGAATTTCGCTTGACAATTCGCTCAGTCGTTGGTTGGTTCGTGTGCATGTCAATGCTAAAAAGACTTTTTTAGTGCACATTTTTCAAATTCCTTTGGTCCCGTTTCTTCTATTGCTTTTTATAAAGTACATACATGTAAAGACGTATACGCACATTATTGATATGTAGCTTTGGATCGTGATCGTGATATATCTTAAAGGATTGACGATACACGATGATAATTCATGGGTCAACCAATTCATTTGGTAAGGCGTCCAGCGAAGCAAATTTGTTATTTTTGTGAATTGGTGATAGTTTTAGTTTTCACTAAACCTTTTATTCATTGCAAAGGGGTTTCCATACTTACCTTCCTGTTAAATGTTCATTTAGTATAAACTCAATTTCACTTGATATTGTTTCTTTTTCCGCTAAATATGGTTAGGGTTATTTTAGGAAAAACTCGGTTAAACATGTAGAATGGTTTTAATTGCCTGAATTTCATCTGCGATATTGTTTTGTGGCTGCTTTTCTTTTTTTCTTAGTTTGTTCTCGACTCTATCTGGTACGCAATATCACCACCACTACCACTATCACCATCATTATCCATTGGCTAGCATTCCATGACTCCTCCTTTTCACAAGTCCATGGTTTGAATACACTATTGTTTTGGGATTCATTTCTCCATAAACTACTCTTCAAGCCACTATTATCTAATTAGAATTTTAAGTTTTGGGTTTTGTTGCTTCCAAATTAATACAAAGGTATGGCTCTAGCCCTTATTTCATTCTTGCACGGCATTGAAAGCTCGATTATCTCCATATAAGCTTATAACAGAATTCAAATTGTATAAGCCGAAAGGTAGAGTGTTTTTGGCTATTCCAATTCTATGTCTCTTGTTCTTCAACACGAGCATGATCATCATTCCTTCAAAGCAAAAAAAAGCACCACACTTACTTCGTGATTGTTCTTTTGAAATTCTTGCATTAAATGTATGGAAACCATTCTTGTTTACACTTTGCGTCATTCTTTTGCAATTATTGTGTCATTAATTCTAGTTCGCAAATAATAGAAAAACCCACACAAAAAAAAAAGAATCACCAAGACTTTTTAGCTGGAAACAAGGGTTATGTCAACCTTCATAACCAATAGGGGGCACTTAAACAATCTATTGTTCTTAGGGATTTACGTGGAATCTAGCTATTTTTTAAAATGAAAAAAAAAAAAAAAGAAAGAGAGATAATGGGGATCAATCAACCTGGAAAAGCATTTAGCCGAAATAGATTTGTTTACTTTTAGTTGTTCAATTGGAATTTTTATAATCAGTGAATACAGAATATGATAAACAAAATAACATACCTGAAAACTAGTATTCATTAATGGTGCCATAGCTACATTTGTATAATTAAAAATATTTTTCATATGATCAGCTACCTGCAGAATTCCACCTCACTATAATTGTGTAATTTTTGATACGTCCATTGTCTTGTGGAATGTGCAAGTACGCCTTGAGTCGTTGTCATACAAATTATAAAAGTCATTTACAAAAAGAGGAAGAAAATATTTGGAAAATTTGACCCTAAAGGATAGTTTTACCGATTTGAGTAAATAAACAATCTTTGAAAAATAGGAGGTTAACCGAAACTATTTGGAAATGAGCTTGCTTTGAAAAATTAAATTAGCAGCAATAAATAAAATTAGCCGCATACGAAGAGAGTTCTTCCATCTATAAATCCACAGTTTCTAAATATTCTCAAGCTGACAAATATTTTACTTTAGTGTTGGTTATTTCATAGACTTGTTGTCATAGGGCCACAAAACAATTTTGCAATTGTTGTTCAAATTTTTCTTTCTAGCGTTTATTGCTCCTGCACTTTCATTTGATTATAATGATGTGGAATGTTCAAACATTCGTTCATCCCAAGTTGTATGATAATCACAGGTGGAAAAGCATTCTTATTCTAATTTGAATATTGTAAGTATTGGTCCGGCGATTGTTGCTTATCAGATGGAAAATGAGGCGAAAAACTGGTTCCTCGTATGTGTCTTACCTGTCGAGTGGTGCTTCGCCTCGTGGGAAAAAATGGGGCGATCTGTTTTGACCACGGGATCTACAAAAGTACGCCAAAGCCAACATCATCATCGCCATCACGGCCAGAGGGAAAAAAAAAGTTTAATTGTGTGTAAATTAATATTACACAATGAAGTATTCCTAGGTTTTATTATTTAGATATTACGACGGATAATATGTGTTGCTCTAACTTTCTATAGATTCGAAGCTAATTATCAGTATGTAATAATTGAAAATAATAAAATGTGAATTGTCTTTCAAAAGAGAAGTAGTATATAATAGAGAATAATAAATTAGCAATTATAAAGGATTCGTCGAACTCTCTGAGTTGAATTCAAAAGGACTGCACATAAAATATTGCAGATCCTGTTTTACAACAACAACAAGGTGCCTAAAAATGAATACACAAACTTCATAGAAGCAAGACATGGCACTGATAAACTCTTGATTGCTAACATTTTAACAGTCAGAAAAGAATAAAAAGTGACCCCAATGATAAAGCATTTTCACTCCTGAGCAAATCTGTGAAACTTTCTAATGTTTGCAAGAAACGTTTTCACGTTGGGAAAGTTGAATGGTTAGGAAACCTTCACAAATTTTGCAACTGAAACTCCAATAACAATACCAATAAGGTGTATTCAACAGAATCGCTCTTGGTTGAAACAATAAGTAAACAATTGACGCGGAATTAGTCAAGAATTGTAAAAAACTATTTAGTTTCAAACTTGGAGAATAACAGCAATGTTTGAATCGCAGGTGAGATAAGAACTTTTAATCACTTATCTATGAAAATACCGAATGTTTGGGTTGATATTTTACGAATCAACAATGCTTGGGGTGTAATTGAGATTGGTTTTGTACGTTTACCATAGTGATTTGGTATTTCGACGTCATCAATATTATATAATCTACTTTCAGTCCTCCTCTGGGAATAGTAATTTCAGCTCTTTAGACAAACCAAGAATTTATGATTATTTTCTGTGCTTGACGACATTGGTTATGAGAATATAACGGCTTATATTTAAAGGTAGTTTCAAATGAGAGGTGTGGTAGTTGATGTCATCCTCATCGCTTTAGTAGCACAAAATTGTCTATGGAAATACAAAGTTGGTGGGTACAAAATAAACCAGAGATTGGGCTGGATAAAACTAATGGTAAGTCTTTGAAAGGTTTATGCTTTTGAGGTACTCTCAGAGACAGGTTGTTAGTGTGGGAATGATGAGCTGAATAACTAAGTATCGACTGGAGATTTTGTAGATACTGTTTCATAATTTACATGGACAACAATCTGAAACATTTATGACAATTTGCAAACTTCTGCCTGTCAAAACAAGACGCCAACAACGAAGTTAAGTTAGTTATGAACTACAACACCCTCTTGCTTTTTTCTCCATAAAACTCGCTTTTGTTTAAAGATATACAAATGTTTTTATATTTTAAAACAATACAAATAATATATATAAATGAATAATAAAAGAATTAAAATACTATAATTGTGGGTAACAATAATAACGGATTGTTAATAAACTCAAATCTAATACATCAAATGATAATAAAAAATAAAACTGAATTTAATAACGGTAGTAGAAAATAACAACGAAAAACCAACAAATACTATTTTATAACCAAAATGAAAAAAAAAAAAAAATCAAACCCTAATAAATGATATAATGAAGTTTTTTCACCAATATCCTTCTCCAAAGCATAGCAATCTCAATTATATCGTCTTTTTGAACTGCGGCCAAAATGAAATATCGAAATATCAGCAACACTTATTGTTTATGGGAAAATAAGAAAAAGAATAAAGGAAAAAAAGTTGAAGAACCATTAATTCACCAAATGAAAATATATCTAGAGATACATTCTCAATTTGTTTTCTTCCTTCAATTAATCAATCTAATAAAGTTTTCTTTTCTTCAATGAAGAAGCAGCTTGGCCAGCAGCATTAACCAAAGTGTTAACGTCGCTGGATAAACCAGAAGTATCAACAGATGGGGTAGAAGTAGAACCAGAACCACCACCGTATTTTTGTATTAAAGCATTCAAGTCAGCATTGCTACCTGAAGAACCGGAACTGGCACTAGAACCAGAAGCAGCAGCTGGAGCAGCAGCCTTGGATGCAACAGCAGCACCAGTGGAAGCTGGGGTAGCAGCTTTTGGAGCAGCAGCACTAGCAGCAGCTGGAGTGGCGGCTTTTGGAGCAGCAGTAGAAGCAGTGGTAGTACCAGTAGCACTTGGGTTAGATAAACTACCAGCATTGTTGATGTCAGAAGCAGTGATAGTACCGTTAGATAAAGCATTACCGAATAATCCAGCAAGAGCTTTAATCCAACTACCGGCATTGTTTTGAATGTATACTAAAGCTTGATCCCATAAACCAGATTGCTTAGCCCAGTCGTAAAGATCTTCGACAATAACTAAACCATTCTTAAGGGCAGAAGTCAAGAAACTGATAACAGTGTCTGGGTTGTTGATGACTTGGTTAACCAAAGATTGAACAATTCCAGTGTCTTTGATGGTTTGAACAATCCAAGAAAGAATAGAACCCAAATCTCTTTCACTCAAGTATTCAGAAGCTTCCATAATTTCTCTCTTTGAGGCACCAGTAGCAGCTGGAGCGGCAGCAGCAGCAGGAGTAGCAGCAGTGTTAGAACTGGAGCTGCCACTGAGCCAAGTGGAAACCAAGTTAGCAGCAGTGCTGAAAAGAGCTTTACCAACATCCAATAAAGCTTGTCTTAAATCAGTATCGTTGATTAATTTGTTGAAAACATCACCTAATAAACCAGAGTTCCAGACAGCTTGGATTAAAGCACCACCTTGGACAAGGGCACCTTGAATAGCAGATTTAATGATACTGGAAAGAGTACTGGAAATAGCTGGATCAGTAGTCAATTTATCCCAGACTAAACCAATGACACCAGAGTTGTATAAGGCAGAAACTAATTCACCAATAACACTGTCGGCTCTTCTTTGTAATTCCAATAAATCTTCACCTTCGGCGTATTCTCTCTTGGAGTTGATGTGTTTGATTTCATTGATTAATTCGACAACGGCATTAAGGTCTTCTCTTTTGACCATGGTTTGTTCGGAGATGACATTTGCTGGAGCGGCAGAAACCAAAGCAGTTGAAGCAAAAATAGCTAAGATGGTGGCTTGTGAAAACTTCATTGTTGATTATTTATATTTGTATGTGTTTGTATGTATAAGTATTGGACTTAAGAGTTTGTTGGCGTAGTTGGTTTTACTGTAGTTGATATAGTTTTCTTTCTGAATAATGAAAGATTCTGTTTGATTTGATTTGATAATGATATAAAAGAAATAAAAAAATTAAAACTCAAATGTTTTGAAGAGATTTGAATCTATATTTATATTGGAGAACCACCCCCAACTTCATCTGAAAAGACAAACATGGAAAGATGGACAACAGCTTAATTGAAAAGGCGTTCTTCTTCTTTAGAGAAGTCTTTTTCTTGATTATTGTTAGTAATTCCCATAGTTTTCAATTCTATTACTCAATCGAGTAGTTTATATTTATTTTATCGACAATATTGCGAAAAACAAAAAAGATATTTGGAACACAATTTGGGTTATGTGCAGGCATAGTTCCTAATTAGGAAATTTTATTGCATCCAAACATCAATAGAATTTGGGTTTTCAACAATTCTCTACAAACTTTTCAATATTGTGATAAATATAGAATTGTATTATAAATTTGAAAGGGTGGGGTGGGAAGAAAGTAATAGGAGAGGATTCTATTTCAAGTAACAGATATATTTTTTTATTCCCAGTTAGAGCAAAAACGAGGAATTGTGGTTATTATGGTTTTTTGGCGTGGATATAGTACAAAGGCTTCACAACCATAACTTGAAATTACCTGTTCATACTAAGCTAGGTAATTTTCCTTCTGTGTTGCCTCATCAAATGCTTGTGGTGGTGGCGAGCTCTTGCATTATTAATTTATATCTTTACTGTTATTAGTTAAAAAGAATTGGAGTGAGTGTAGAGACTGTTGCAAATTTTGAAAGGGGTCAAGTTGCTGAATTAGACATTACCGTGGTGTGTTTTTTATTTTTGGTTACATGGTTTATTTCTATTCTTTTTTTTTTTTTTTCATTTGTATTTTCTTGTCAAAGATTCGTTCATCATTGTTAGCAATACTGGATGTAACTCTTTGCCAATTACAGCAAATCTACTTTAATTCAAGTATTTGTGTAGATTGGTTCTTTATTAAGTCTTGTTTTTTTTTTTGATGGCTAGAAAGCCTTTTTACATATTCAAAATTATGTTTGGTAACAGTCATTCGCTAGTTTATCACTAATGCCGTGTCTATTGTTAAATCAAAAACTCATTAACATTTAGATCAACTTTTAGCAAATTGTCCAAATAATTGTTCTAGTTGAAGAAGTGTGTTTTCATGATCTCTTTCTCTGTTGTTTTGCCCCTCCTTGGTTCTCCCCACTATTTGTACAAATTCCCGTTTAATCTATTTCAAAAAGCTCTAAAAATAAATTAAGACAATAAACGCGTAGATTGGCTTCCTAATTAAGTTTTTTATATATATATGTTGTGATGATGATACTATGCTTTGATTGTAATATTATCACACTCGACATCAATTATGTTTAAGCTGATTTTGTTGTTCTTTTTTTTTATATTCCTTCTCAACAGTCTAAAATTAGTTTCAAAAAAATGTAACAAAGGTTATTTTCCAAGATTTACTTTGTATAAATAAAAATGTTGATCATTTGATTACACTTCCCATTTGAGTAGTCGTATCAAATGTTGGAAAAAAAGAGGAAACTGCTTTATGCTTTTGTAAGACTGCGGTGTTCCAATGAAATTACAATTATATTGTACTACAATCAGATATCAATTCTAGATCATTCTTTACTGTAACCACAATAACAAGCAGCAATAATGTATACCGAAACAATACCGTACAGTATGGCCATTTAGCTTTTTCCAGAAGTGGTAATTGACTTTTAAGGTTTTTATTCCATGGTGGCTTCCGGTTGATTGGTTTATTATATATGATTATTTTAAAAGTGAGTGATCAATACGTAAAAACAGAAAAATACGAGACTCCTATTGTGCTTTAAATTTCAGCCCACTTAATTCTACACAATCAATATTTTATATTAGATTGTGGGGTCAATCTACTTCTAAACTTTATCTTTTGGCCCCACCTGCTCTACTTTTCAACAAATATAAATTATTTTTACTACCACCATCATATGAATTATAGTTTGAAAAATCCCTTTCATTTAGGAAATCGTAACATGCAAAGATACCTAAATTGCTGCTAGAGAAGATATTGCAGTATTCTCTTTTTTTTTCCCTTTCTCTCTTCAATTGTTGCAAACTTCTTTACCGCTTTGGGTAATAAGAGAGTATAATAGTCACACACTCACGCATTCAACAGTGGTAGTAGTTAAACTTAATTACTAAAACTAAACGGTCAGCCCTATTTTCAAACTATTTGGAATTTTATGTCAAAGTCTTTTTCAGGTTGTATTCTTGAACTTTAGAATAGAAAACAACACTCAAGTCAAACCATGGTTTTAACTCGGGTTACTGAAGTCTTGAACAATTTAGCAAGTTCAAAAACAGATATTTCCACTAGACTACTGTAGCTTCCTTATTTGTTTGGGATACTAAGGGTCTATTAAATTGTTTTGAATAGGTTGGAATTGTTATTGAAAGTTTTCAAAAAGATAATTGAAAAAGGTCGTGTAAGATCCCCGTAGTGTGTTGTTACAAATTATTCTCGGTTGGTTTTGTGTACCGTTTCCTGTCAAACTCGTAAAACTATGAATCAATCTTTTGTTCTTGAACACACTTATGGTTTAACTTTGGTTGCAATTTCTTTGAAACTGTAAGTGTTGTTCTTTGCCTTCTATAATAATAAGTTGTTTGTCTACGTTTAATAGTGTATACCAAAGCTAGTTTAATCCATTTGAAAAACTTTCACTTACATTTTATGCCAATTTTAAAGAAAACCTTAACTAAAAATAAATCTATCAATTGCAAATAAAATGTAATCAGTACATTGAATAAAACACTAATTCATTGCTCCTATTTATTAACTTAGATCACCATTCGAATATTCTGCTTGGACTTTTTAATCTGTCTTTATATGCTAAACTGAGTTTTTACACCCACCAACTTCAGACTACTTAATTTCGAGCACACCGCTTATTAATTCTAGATTGAATGTACTACAATAATACCATAATATTGGGGAATACTTCTGAGTTAACATTTCTATCTCTTTCAATCACAGCCACGAACTCGGGTTGACGGAAAAAAATGCTGCGAAAACAAAAAACTTTTGCCCCACCACACCGACCTGCATAAAAGAGAAACAATAATATGTGTACAAATCACGTGAAAACGGCTTTTGTGTCATTGGTCTCTCAACGAGATTGACTAGTTTACATTGTACAGGTTTTTCCGAGGTCAAATGAGAATTATAAGAAACAGTTCATAACTTAGTGTAAAGACAGCTTCTACCTACACCTCACATACAGGTGTCACCAACAAATGCACTGTAAGCAAATCATGGTTAATAACTCAGAGCTCATCATAAACTGAAATTTCCAAAAAAAAAAAAAAAAAAGAAACATTGCAAGGTGATATTTATTTAGTTTCTTTTCCAATAAAAAACACAATAACGAAAATGAAGCATTTTCCTGTTTTTTAAATAAAAAAATTTTCCACTTCGTGAGCCTTGTTTGATTTAGCTACAGTTCGATTGGTTCAATTTATATATAAAGGTGTTTTTCTTCTTTAAGAAATTTTTTTTTTTTTTTTTTGGTAGAAAAGCACTTTTCGTCTACATTCATTCTTGTTGTTGAATCTTGCAAAAGTATAATATAATATTCAAATGAGTGTTGTTGAGGCATCATCAAGTTCTGTGGTAGAAAATTCAGCTACTTCCAATGTGGTTCAGAGAGGTAATATCTCATCTTTCGCATCGACCACTGCATCATCGAATTTGACCACCATCGACACAAATGGTAATGTTTTCAAGGTCCCAGATTACTCTATCAAAGATATTTTACAAGCTATTCCCAAACATTGTTATGAAAGATCATTAATCAGATCTTTAGGGTATGTCGTTAGGGATATCACCATGATGGTAATCATTGGCTATATGGGTCATACTTTTATCCCATTGGTTGAAATTCCTGAATATCCTACTTTGGCTTATGGTGTAAGAGGAGCTTTGTGGATGGTTCAATCCTACTGTATTGGTTTATTTGGCTTTGGTTTATGGATTTTGGCTCATGAATGTGGACATGGTGCTTTCTCAGATTACCAAAATATCAATGATTTCATTGGTTGGGTATTGCATTCCTATTTAATTGTCCCATATTTTTCATGGAAGTTCTCTCATGCTAAACATCATAAAGCTACTGGCCATTTAACTAAAGATATGGTTTTCATTCCGTACACCAAAGAAGAGTATTTGGAAAAAAACAAGGTTGAAAAAATTGCTGATTTAATGGAAGAATCACCAATCTATTCATTTATGATTTTGGTTCTCCAGCAATTAGGAGGATTACAATTATATTTGGCAACCAATGCTACTGGGCAAGTTTATCCTGGATACTCAAAAATAGCTAAATCACATTACACCCCAACATCTCCAGTTTTCGATAAACACCAATATTGGTACATTGTCTTATCTGATATTGGTATTATCTTAACTTTCACAACTGTTTACCAATGGTATAAAAATTTTGGTTTATTCAACATGATGATTAACTGGTTTGTCCCATGGCTTTGGGTCAACCATTGGTTGGTATTTGTTACATTTTTACAACATACTGATCCAACCATGCCTCATTATACTTCCAAAGAATGGACTTTTGCTCGTGGTGCTGCTGCTACCATTGACCGTAACTTTGGATTTGTTGGTCAACACATTTTCCATGATATTATCGAAACTCATGTTTTACACCATTACGTATCACGTATCCCATTTTACAACGCCAGAGAAGCAACTGAAGCTATTAAAAAAGTTATGGGTGAACATTACAGGTATGAAGGTGAAAACATGTGGTATTCATTATGGAAAACTATGAGAATGTGTCAATTTGTTGACGATGATAAAGATGATGCTAAAGGTGTGATGATGTTTAGAAATGTAAATGGTTGGGGACCAGTTAAACCAAGAGATTAAAATAGATTTATATAGACATATTCAGTTATTCAGTTATTCAGTTATTCAGTTATTTATTTACTTCTTTATGCATGGTTATATATACATAGTTGATATTATTGGAGTTATCATAGGTTTATGGAGCATTATTACTAGTTGTCGCACTTTTGGCATCCAATAATGATTATTTTTCCACTCGCTGTAATTTCTTAACAGTTTAAAAAAAATTTTTTTTTTTGGGGATTCCTTTTCAGTTTGTTGATTTCTACTGTACTTCTATTTAGCATTACTCTTTACTCATTACCATGACAAGTGTTCTTCGTGGAGTTTTAAAAACTCATTTACCAAGAACCTTAACCCTTCCCAGATGTGCAAGAAATTTCCAAACAACTACATTCCTTCGAAATGAACAAGTCAAGTTGCCTCAAACTTATGACGAAGAAAAAGTTATTATTGATGAGATTAACGAAAATTTGAAACCGGATGATTTACAAGCTTCCACTAGATTAAGAAATATTGGGATTTCAGCTCATATTGATTCTGGTAAAACCACATTTACTGAACGTGTTTTATTTTATACTGGTAGAATTAAAGCCATTCATGAAGTGCGTGGTAAAGATTCTGTTGGTGCCAAAATGGATCATATGGATTTGGAAAGAGAAAAAGGTATCACTATTCAATCTGCTGCCACTTACTGTTCATGGGATAAAGATGATAAATCTTATCATTTCAATTTGATTGATACCCCGGGTCATATTGATTTCACTATTGAAGTCGAAAGAGCGTTGAGAGTTTTAGATGGTGCTGTTTTGGTGGTTTGTGCCGTTGCTGGTGTCCAATCTCAAACTGTTACTGTTGACCGTCAAATGCGTAGATACAATGTCCCAAGAGTCACTTTTATTAACAAAATGGATCGTATGGGTGCTAATCCATGGAGAGCTATCGAACAAATCAATGCCAAATTAAAGATCCCAGCTGCTGCAATCCAAGTTCCTATTGGAGCTGAAGAGAACTTACAAGGTGTTGTCAATATCATTGATCGTGTTGCCTTATACAATGAAGGACTGCAAGGTGAAACTATTAGAAAAGCCGAGATTCCTGAAGATTTGAAAGAATTGGTTGAAGAAAAAAGAGCCCTTTTGATCGAAACTTTAGCCGATGTTGATGAAGAAATGGCCGATATTTATTTGGAAGGTGAAGAACCAACCGTTGAACAAATCAAAAGTGCTATTAGACGTGCCACTATTGGTAGAAAGTTTACCCCAGTCTTGATGGGTTCTGCCTTGGCCAACAGGGGTATTCAATCAGTTTTGGACTCTGTTGTAGATTATTTGCCACAACCAAATGAAGTTTTAAACACGGGTTTGGAATTGCAAAAAGATGGTTCTGAAAAACCAGTTCATTTGACTCCATCATCCAGTGAGCCTTTTGTTGGATTAGCTTTCAAATTAGAAGAAGGTCCATATGGTCAATTGACATATATCAGAGTTTACCAAGGTAAATTGAAAAAAGGTGCTTACATGACTCACGTTAAGACTGGAAAGAAAGTTAAAGTTTCACGTTTAGTAAGAATGCACTCCAATGATATGGAAGATGTCGCTGAAGTTGGCGCTGGAGAAATCTGTGCCACATTCGGTATTGATTGTGCTTCAGGTGATACATTTATTGGTCAAGGTACCCAACAACAAATCACCATGAGTTCGATGTTTGTTCCTGAAGCTGTTATATCTTTATCTATTTCGCCAAAGACCAAAGATAACGGTGCATTTTCCAAAGCCATGAACCGATTCCAAAAAGAAGATCCTACATTTAGAGTACATTATGATTCCGAGTCCAAAGAAACTATCATTTCCGGTATGGGTGAATTGCATTTGGAAATTTATGTTGAAAGAATCAAACGTGAATACGGTGTTGACTGTATTACTGGTAAACCTCAAGTTTCCTACCGTGAAGCTATTACTGTTCCTTCTGCATTCGATTACACACATAAAAAGCAATCTGGTGGTGCTGGTCAATATGGTAGAGTTATTGGTGAAATGAACCCAATTGAAAGTGAAAACAAATTTGAAACTCAGATTATTGGGGGTAAGATTCCTGAGAAATTTTTGTTTGCTTGTAGCAAAGGTTTTGAAGACTGTTTAGAAAAAGGTCCATTAATTGGTCACAGAGTGTTGGGTGTCCATATGCTCATTAATGATGGTCAAACCCATGTTGTTGATTCTTCTGAATTGGCTTTCAGAACTGCCACCCATGGTGCATTCAAGCAAGCTTTCTTAAATGCTCAACCAGTGATTTTAGAACCAATCATGTCAGTTGAAGTCACCGCACCAAATGAATTCCAAGGTAGTGTTGTTGGATTGATTAACAAATTGGGTGGTATGATTAACGATACTGTCAATGGTCCTGATGATTTCACTGTTACCGCTGAATGTTCTTTGAATTCAATGTTCGGATTCTCAACTTCTTTGAGAGCCTCCACCCAAGGTAAAGGTGAATTCTCTTTAGAATTCCTTAAATATTCCCCAACTGCCCCACAAGTACAAAAACAATTAATTCAAGAGTACCAAAAGGCACAAGCTGCTAAGAAGTAAACTATCTAGCACGGTGGTAACAGACAATAACGAGAAATAAAGATGAAATAAAAAAATGAGACACAACGTCGTCTTCTTGTATATATATCAAAACTAAAAATTTACATAGTGAAAGAGTATTCTACAATACAACTTAATTATTCAATTTAGAAAATCAGCCCTTGTAGTAGTATCTACAACATTTAGTTTTTTTTTTTTTTTAATTTCTTTGTATTTATATTATAATATATACATATACTTAAATATGTTTTGTTTTCTTTTGATGGTAGAGAGTGTTTCCTTATTAAAGGAGGTCAGATGATATATATAATGATCTTTGATGTGAGATTGTGTTGATATTGTAGATGACGTAAACATTAATAAACCAAAATTATACCCTTTTTCTTATAAAGTTCAAATTACTAATACACAATTTATGCTTTCTTTGAATGAAGAAAAACATGAGTCAAATTTAAGCTTTAACTAAGGCTTTTTTAGTAGCAAATCTTCTTTGTTTCTTCAAGACCATAACTTGGAATCTTTCAAAGTCAGATAATTGGGATCTTCTTTCTTTGTTAGCCAATTTTTTAGCCCAACCAGAAGCAGCCCATTTGGCATCAATATCAGCAGCAGCCCATTTTTTAGTAACGGTGGCAGTTCTAGCACCTCTTGGTAAGTTTGGTAAAACAATTGGGGTAAGAACAACTTTAGCTAAAGAGACAGCTTGTCTTTGGATTTTTGGACCATCAATCAAAGCCTAAAAAGAAAAAACTTGTTAGTATAACTGGTAATGTTTTGAAATACCGAATAGATTGGAAGTAAATTTAAATATCTTTGAAGACCCCCCGAACAAAATGTGTTACTTTGTATTAAGGACTCCTTGTGGTTATTCTTGTTTCAAAATAACTTCTTTGTAAAATTTTTACAAAACCCATTTTCTATAATTACTTCAAGTATCTCTTGTGATACACGATAATATCGATACTCAAATTTCTTTAATACTAAACAAACCCCTATTCTAGTTTCATTTCATTTGCGGGAGTCTTGATATCTAATTTCCTTCTTTCTATTCCTTTCTTAAGAACTCTTCTCTTGGTTCTATATTAACATACTCTTTTTTGATCAATAATTTCAACAACAGTGGCTAATTCTTTGTTGTCAACTAAAACAACACGTCCGACTTCGACAAATCTCCAAGTGGCAGCTTTAACGGTGGAAGACATCTTTGATTATTATATGTAGTTGCTGGGTATTGAAAACTGAAAAATGTAGTTTTATTGATTAAGATTTTTTCTCAGTATAGACTCCAGAATCTGTGAGAAACCTCTCTGTGTGCGTCAGTATGAGAGAGAGAAAAAAAAAAAAAATGCGGTGTATATGAGAGTGAGAGAAAGACACTAAAAGTAAGAAAAAAGAGAGAAATGTTACACTAAACACGACGACAAACCTGTATATAAACAGACAAAACCAAAAGTCTCATTTCTGTTTCACGTGCTAGGGCTATAGCCCTAATAGATGTCATTCTCATCACTATTTTTTAATTTAAACATGGCTGACATATTTTTCCTGTCAGTTACTCTTTTTCTTCCATTTAATAGTTTCTTTCTATTTCAACAATCTACCATATGAATATCCGATTGGTTATATACAATTGATATATTACTCCTAAGTGTATGTTTACTGTCTGTATTTGAGACATATCAATTAATTAGAGTGATGACTTATAATTTGCGTTCTAGAATATTGTATTGGAAACACGCCTAGTTTCATTTAACAATACAGTATAACATGCGACCATTTTAACTGCCTGATTATTTTAATGATATGAATTGATTCCTTAATGTTCTTTGTTACTAACTTTGACTTTTAAATAGACCTTACAAAACTAGAGGAAACATTAGAATTTTATAAATTGTTTTAGACGGAGAAGAGACGTAGCATAAGCCTACCACTTTTCTCTGTGACAGGTCAATATCTCTAAGTGAGTATCAGAGTCAATTGATACCTCACATTGTATTCTACTTGTCAAGTTCTATTTTATGTAGTTAAGAGATATGTCACCACGATCATTATATAAACCCTAAAGACGTGTCTCATCTTCTCGAAAGATTTGCCAAAAAAAAAAAAAAAATTAGCTCACGAGAAAACGAAAAAAAAAACTTGTGAGTCAAAACTGAAACGTTTACTCTTTCATAGCAAAAACACACCATAAACACAGAACTTGAACACTCTATTTTAAGTTCCCAGTTCGCCTCAATTTGTTTCTCTCTTTTTCTTATCCTTATATGAACTTGAGGCTTTTCTTACTAAAAAGGATAATCAGAATGTCATCTACAACAACTAGCGCAGCAAAGAAACCAACCGTTAAACAACCACAATGGTACCAACCAGAAAACAAGAATAATGCTAAACCTACACTTAGGATCTACAATTCGTTGACACGTTCCAAGAATGAGTTTTATCCGAATAAACCAGGTCACATTACATGGTATAGTTGTGGTCCTACCGTTTACGATCATTCTCATATGGGCCATGCTAGAAACTATGTTTCAACAGATATTTGTAGAAGAATCTTACAAGACTACTTTGGCTACAACATCAAATTCGTACAAAATGTCACTGATATTGATGACAAGATTATTATAGCAGCTCGTCAACAATATTTATTTGAAGAAAAATTGGTCAAGAATTATAAAGAGATCAATGATGAATTGAAAACAAAAGCAACAGAGTATTTGCAGTTTTATGTTTCCAAAAATTTACCAGAGTTTAAAGGCAATTTAGCTAAAGATTTTATAACATGGGGCAATGAAATTAAAAACTTGAGTGAAATTATTAAGGAGAAACCAAAATTCCCAATGTATCTCAAGGCTGCCAAAGTGGCACATGAATCAATTTATGAAACAAAAGATATTTCGTTGGAGAAATTCTTAGATAGCATTAAGGATGTTGCTATGCCTCATTTAGATAAAGAGTTTGGTGCCACCGTTACCGATCCACAAATTTTCAGAAAGTTACCTTCGTATTGGGAAAAAAGATATAATGAAGATATGGCCAGATTAAATGTCTTACCGCCATCAATCACCACCAGAGTATCGGAATATATGCCTGACATCATTGAATTTGTTGACAAGATTGTTAGTAATGGATATGCATACAAGACTGATGATGGGTCTGTTTATTTCGATACTGTGAAATATGAACACTCGCAGCATGATTACGCTAAATTACAACCATGGAGTAAAGGAGATATGAGCTTGATTAACGATGGTGAAGGGTCATTGAGTGTGAGCAATACCAAACGTAACGCATCAGACTTTGCCTTGTGGAAAGCATCGAAACCTGGTGAACCTGCTTGGGACTCAAAATGGGGAAAAGGTAGACCAGGATGGCATATTGAATGTTCGGTCATGGCTTCTGATATTACTGGAGAAAATATGGATATCCACTCTGGGGGTATTGACTTATGTTTCCCTCATCATGATAATGAATTGGCTCAATCCGAGGCATACTTTGATAATAAGCAATGGGTTAACTATTTCATGCATAATGGGCATTTGCATATCCAGGGCCAAAAAATGTCCAAGTCATTGAAAAACTTTATCACCATAGATGAAGCATTGAATGACTTTTCTGCAAGACAATTGAGATTAGTGTTTGCTTTGAATGCTTGGGAAAAACCATTGGATTTCAAAGATTCTCTTATTAGTGAAGTGAAATCTATTGAGTCCACTTTTTCCAAATTTTTCACAAACGTCCGTGCATTGAACTCTGATTATAAACACAAAATAGAAAATGGTGGATATGTATCAAGAAAGATCACAGGTATTGAAAAGCAATTGTTCAATGATTTGGAATGTGCACAAGATGAAGTAGATGTTGCTTTCAATGACAACTTATCAAGTGGACAAGCAATTAGAGTTTTGCAAGATTTAATTTCTAAATCTAATAATTACATTCAATTGACTTCTACTGGACAAACTGAATTAAGAATTGAAGTTTTAATTCAAGTTACAAACTGGATTGTTAAGATATTAGAAATTTTGGGTTTTGAAGCTAGATCAGATAGATTAGGCTGGATAGACGAATCAGAACAAACAAGTACTAATGGAACTAGTACAGAAGATGCTGCATTACCATATGTCAAAGCACTAGCTCAGTTTAGAGATTCTGTGCGTAGTTTGGCAATCAATAAAGCAGAATTGAATGAATTCTTAAAAGCTTCAGATGCCATTAGGGCTCTGTTGATTGGGTTAGGAGTTTCATTAGATGATAAACCAGATGGTACTTCCTTGGTCAAGTTTTTGAATGCTCAAGAAAAACAAAATTTGTTAGATCAACAGGAAGCCAAATTAAAACTAGCTGCTGAGAAAGAGAAAAAGAAACAAGAACAAGCAGCTCTTAATGCAAAGAAAGAAGCTGAAAAGTTGGCCAAAATGAAAATCAGTCCTTTGGATTTGTTTAAAGATACATCGTTATACTCTGAATGGGACGAGCAAGGATTGCCTACTAAAGATGTCAAAGGTGAAGAAATAAGTAAGAGTATGAAAAAGAAATTGACCAAACAATACCAACAACAGGAAAAGTTATATAAAGAGTATTTGAAGACTGTTGAAGAAGCAAAGTAAAGTAAATAGAGCGTTTATTGTTATAGTAATTCATGTAAATTGTACACCAATATCTATCAGCAAGAGCAATTTGTATATGTAGAGGAATGAACACGTACAAAAAAAAAAATTATTCTCACAACACGAAAAGGTTGTGGACAAAAAAAAAATGTACATGTAGTCAAATTGTGTGCACTAGTTCACCACCATCAAAATCAAGCTTCAACAATGTTCAATTTAGTAACTAGAGCACAAGCTGCAGCCAATCTGGCCTTGACTTCATCTATAGTGATAACATCAGTAGTGATAGTGTTGACATTGTTGCAATTGTATAAAGACAATGTATGGTCACTTAACACCACTTCAATAACTAATATAAGACCAACAGCATCAATTAAGCAATCATTTCATTATGGTTCTTTAAATAGGAAACCAAAAGAAAATGCTAAAATCCAATTTGATTTAAGTACAGATTTGACTCCATTATTTAATTGGAACACTAAACAAATTTTCATATATTTGACTGCTGAATATCCTGGTAAAAGTGAAGGATCCAGTAATAAAGTGACATTTTGGGATAAAATTATAACTAATAAAGATGATGCTAATTTAACTTTATCCAATCAAAGAGGGAAATATTCTGTTTGGGATGTTGAAAAATCATTTAGAGGTAGAAATGCAACGGTTAGATTAGAATGGAATATACAACCCTATGTGGGACCATTAATTTTTGGATCTACTGAAGGATTTGGTGAGTTCCAATTTGCTGATACTCAAAAAAAGAAAGAATCAACTAAAAATACTTGATCAAAATAGAGGGGAATGCCATGTATTTCTACTTTCTTGATTTGCTTGTGCATATAATTGTTTATGTATATGTATATATATATATATATACAAGTGTTTCTATATACATGATAGTATACATTGTAATATGTATATTATTCATAAAGATCGTGTTGTGGCAGTTTGGTTAGCATGGGTGTAGATTGATCTGCGTCTGCTGAAATAAACATTTGATATTTTGTATCTAACAACAAACTTTTTAATACCCTGCTTGCTCTTGCTATTCTATTTTGTTTCCAATTTAGATTTCCTAGTGGTGAAATATCATCAATTATTGCTCTGAACCCTTTGAATTTCAGGGGCAAAATTTTTGACTTATCCGTCATGACAAAATCCATAATCTTTGGGTGCTTTTTGAAAAATGCTCTTAGTTTGTCTATGTCATTTCGACAGCTTTCAAGAATTCTAATCCGTAGTAAGAGTATCAAGTCATTTGAAGCAAATGGACCTTTTTGAGCCACACGTTCAGGATTAAAATAATCCAAAAATTTATGGTGACTCATCGACTTGAAACCATAAGGATTGGTTTTGATATTAAAAAGTCTTCCAGATGGGCTTCGTAAAAAATTAGTAATATTAGTGTTTTCCAAATCTTTTCTAACTTGATCGGGACCAGGAATATCATAAAAGTCATTCAATATTTTATATGATGTGAAGTTGGCCTCCTCATCACCATAATTGTCCATCAAGTATTTCAAACAGATTTTGTAGCACAACTGTTTTTCAAGATAGGATCTATATTCATCTAAATTACCATGAACTAAATTATCTTCCAAAATCTTCAATACTTGATCTAGGTAGTTCTCATCATCATCAAGCTTGTCTAGAAAGTATTTTAATACACTGGTATACTGGTTTGTCTCGAGTTTGACACCAGATTGCAAAACGTGGAGGATCTTAATGTCATCTGCATGAGTTGGAGTATGAGTATTCAACCATTTCACCAACATTTTCCCGTAGTACTGAGATACATGATATGGCAATATAGGGACTTCTTTGAATGGATAATCTTTAATGTAGCTATCAACAAGTTCTCCTAATCTTTGATATTCTTTAGTCATTGTAGTTTTATCTTCATGGAAAACATTAACCAACCCTTCATACAATATTAAGCTGAGCCTGTAGTCGAGATTTTTACCCAATTTATCATAAATCTGTTTGACAAAGTTCAAATATAGTGTAGAGCTTTGTTCGGGACCAACAATGTCAACAAAATCAATAACCATTCTTGCCAAGTACAAAACATCGTCTTCCAAAGACAAGTGGTCATTTTTAGTGCTCTCATTACTCAATCCGTAGAATCTTAAAACCTGCTTTAGCATATCAGTTGAGTTATCAAAACCAGACCCTGCCTTGGCATCCAAGTTCAAAACCGCTGCCAACACAAACCTGTACGTCCTAGCTGTGATCAAAATGTTTTTACCATTCATTTCATCGAATTCTTTTAAAATTTCATACCATTCAAAATTTCTCCGTAAAGAGTTCAATCTTGTAGTATAGATCCTTTCATCCCTGAGTTGCAATATCCTTGAGCGACGAAATAAAATCAGTTCCTCTCTATGCTTATTATTATTATGCAAATTCTGTATTATATCACTAATTAACGAAATCCCACCTGGATCATAAAAAAGTTGGAGCTTAGAACAAAAACTCATCCTGGTTATAAAATCAATTTTTATTTCATTATATCTTGTTGTTATTGTATCAGGAGATCGTATTCTCCACCTCATATTATTCTTCAACTGCAGTGCCCATATTTGAATTTCCCCAAACGGAATTCTAGACATCCTGTGGGCTTCGTACACAATATTATCCGCCCTTTCAAATTGATCTAAGTTTGAGTATGCTGAAATCAATCCAACATAATATTCGGTGCTATGCTTTCCGTATTCTTCCACCAAATTTTTAGTTGCTTCTATGGTTTTTATTGAAGGTATACCAGCTGCATACTGCATAACCTTTTGGAAAGTGGAACCATTAATAAAAGTATGCCCAGTTTCTTTCTCCCTTTGTAAATACTGCTTTAAATAATCGAACACCAATGGCGTTTCTCTATTCCGCATAGGGATATTCAATATCAAAGGAAACAACGTTTGAATACTTTTAGGATCTGCTTTACCTTGAGCACTCATTTGGGCATATATTTCAAACAATTCGACAACTCTTGTTTGATCTTGGAGTCTAATTTTTGATCTTATCAATGCATCCATAACTGTAGAATTCAAATGTAATCCACGTTTCTGTAATTGTTCATACAATCTCTCCAATTCTTCATCTGCTTGTAATGTGTTCAAGGCTTGCATTGCAATACCGTAATGAACAGTTAACGGTAAATTTCCTCGGCCATACATACTTTCAAATTTCTTTTGCAATGCATTCCAGTCTTTAGTGAGTTTAGATAACTCAAGTATTAATGACTCTTGATCACCTTCATCACCATCATGCAAATCTTGGTTGTTTTTGTATAAGTCAAAAAGTCTTTGACTATCAAATTTTAAACATGCCTGCATGGTATAAGTCAAATCGTCCCGTATCAACACATTCGATCGATCTAATGATCGTTGTCTGATTTGAGCATCCTTGAAATAAAAATATTTATATGTCAAATGTGGCGCCTTTTCAACCAATGTTCTCATTATAGAAGTGATGAATATGTACAGATTCTTGGTGTGAAATTCTTTCTCCACTACTTTCAAAATATCTTGTAAGTACTCTTCTATTCGAAAATCTCCTGGCGGTATGCCAATTAATTTCAATACTTCATCATATTGAGTAGCATCAGGGTTACAAAACCATTCACCATTTTCTATCATTTTAGTCCATGCAATAAAATTTTCAATCAAATATATCTGTGCTGTATAGTCTCTTTTAGTGTACTGCAATCCACGATTGAGGTTTAAACTAGTACAAATTATTAATGTAATTAATTGTTGTTTCATTATTAGGTTATTGTTCTTATTATCCAAAAGGTAGTTTTCTATATTTTTAGAATTGAACGTTATTCCAGCATGCTCAGTTGATTGCAATTGAATAATTTCTATAAGCTCATCGCTTTTGTTGGGAGAACTTTGGAAATGAATTAATCTAGGAGCAACAATTTTCTTGTACAAATCATACCTCGCTGAACGTATCAATACATTTGTAAGCAGATCTCTTCCTTCAATTATTGCTTTCTGCAAGACAGTGACAGAATTGTCGGATACAACACGATTGAATATTGCATCCCACATCTTTTCTAAAAATGGAAAACCAATTTGAAGTTCGTTTAATACTTCAACTAATCTGCCATGGAGCTCAACAACTTCCTTTATTTCATCCTTGGTGAAAGAAGATTGATTTTGTAGATAATTTAAAAAGGATTGTCTATGTTCATCATCTTTGAATATCCAAGTATTTATTCTAACATATTGATGATCAAAAAAACTGGCAACCATTTCTTTAGAAGGGGCACTTGCATAATCAAAAGTGGCGTATGATCTGCATTGTAGTTTGAATGAATATTTAGATGACCTCAATGTCTGGTAGTGTAAGGATGCAAGACCATAACTTTGTAGTGTTGATGTTGACGGTAGATGGCATTTTCTCAAGTTGATATGTAGATCCCTTACAAGCTGTCGTATCATATTGCTTTTTCTTTATTATTATTTTTATCAATTTTTATAAATGAAACTATTATACATGTAAATTACAATAAATGAATTATGATTATTTCCTCATGGAGGTTATTATATGTACAGGTAGTTATGCAAGTCGACAATGGTTGGGTGTCTGGTTGTAAAGTTTTTCACACTGGTTTGCAAAAAAAAAAAAAAAAAATTTTACTTTTTTCTCTCATCTGTTTTCTTTGTTTTCCCACCACGACATAAAAATCACCTGAACAAAAAGTTCCAAAGAGAATTGGTAGCGAATCAATAAAAACTTCCAACCCACATTAGACAAAAAAAAGTACAATAAATGAGGCAATATGATCAACAATACTTCATCAATTATCTCTTTTGTGGCATTCATTTCTGTTTCTACAACAATAAAAATCAATAAAAATAATTGATATATTTATTTAATCAACTACTCTCTCTCTATATATAATGACTACTATGAACTGATATGTTCTTGTCAATGTATTTTTCAGAGTCATTAAATCAGTATTTTTATTGATGCAGTCAGGGAGGCAGAAACCTCTCGTACAGTGTGAATATTAAAAAAATCATCACCAAAACACATTGATCAAAAACATATTGTTACCAAATTAATCCATTAAAATTCTTTTAAATGATGATACGACTACTCCAAAAAATAATGTTAGAATAACGCCTCCTAAACAATACACATGTACATTTTGTTTATCTCATATCGCATTAAAAGGGGTAGAAATATTTTGAAAAATCTCAGTGAAACGACCTATCATCAACTCTCATCAATCAACGTTTCCAAATAAAAAATGTACACAGGAAACGTGACTCCTCTTTCTTATTTGTACAAAAAGAGGGACCGATAAAGGTAAAGTTATGTCCGCCCGGTCGAGTGAATCATCATTAGAAAACAAAATGTATTTCCTCTTTCTCATAATTTCAATAAGATAAACAATAATACATCACATCATCAAAACCATGATGGGTAATAATTGAAAACATACCTTAACAAATATGTTAGCATGTTGTAACAATAGATAAAAGAACACCACTCAAATACATTCAAAAGAAGACTTAATATGGCTCAGACAAGGCTGAAACTTAACGATAATGCGGTTGTCAACCCGGGATATTCAGTTGGAACAATTGGTAATAAAAATGCAAATAATCATTGCCAAAAAAAAAGTCTTCAACAGTAGGCGAGATATTGTGTAAATCCTCAATTAAAACATACCTATCATCATTCAAATTGAATGAGACATCCTAATCAATTAATCTAGTACGATAGTTCAAACAACACTTTTGTAAGAGTTGTTGTTATTAGAAAGAAACCAAAAAAAAAAAAAAGAGGAAAGAGAAATGAGAAGAAGAAAATTTTTTATTTTTAAGCACTCTTTTTTGTATTGGTGAAAATAATTCGGTCTATATTTTTCAACACAGACACGACAAAATATTTACTGTGGATTTTATTAGGGTTGCAAATGGTACCTGTGGTTTTCTAGGAGCAAAGTAGTTGATGATTGATCCATATGATTAATAAAGTATATAAGTATTCAAATCTTCTCATGACACTGACTACTGGTGAAAACAACAAAAATCTTAATTTTGTCATCGCCAGAGGAATGAGGTGTTTCGTCTGAATTACTAATCACACATAACAATAATATTTTTAGGTCAACAACAAGACGAATTTATATAAAAAAAGATATATAAACATTAATTTATGAATGATAGAATATACATCAACAAGAATGGATCTGACATGGCATTTCCAGACAAACTACGTTCCGGCAATACAAATGGCGGAAACATAAAAAGCGGCTAAAAAAGACAAACGGTCACGTGATAACATGTCTATTAAGAGGATATCAGATTTGATTGTTTTCTGTATTATTGTTTAACAAAGGATGTATGGCAAGAAATTACATACTGGCATTGAGTATTTATATCAATTATAAAGGAAAAGTCGCTAGTCCCCTTTTGTAAAAGTTGATTGTATGGCATAACAAAAAGCCAAATATAATTTGTTGTCAAAGCAAAAATTGTGTTATACGAGAGACCATGAAATTGATTTCTCCCCATACTTAAAGATCGGAATCACACACTCGCTAATCCCACCTTGCCCAATTGTGTGTGTCCCTTAACTTAGATAAAAAAAAAAAGAACAAAATAACAACAACAACAACGAAACAACCCAAAAAAAAAAAAAAAAACTAAAGAAAGAAACTATCAACAGAAGCAATTTAAAATAGTACTTGCTCTAAAAGACATCCATCAACTACTAAACCCGTCATTCAAAGTTCACTAAAACGAAAGAAAAAAGAAACGAAGAAAAGAAGAGAAAAAAAAAAAATATATCAACTGATTTGCAAAGTAGTAAATAGCCAGATTATTATATAATTGATTTGGAATCTTATTACTAGCTTTCCTTTTTCTTTCAGAATACTTTTTTTTATCTTTTTCAGAAGTTTTTAAATTGGTCTCATTTAATCCAGTTATTTATAAAAACCAATATAAGAATGACATCACAGGCTGATTATGATAAAAGATTGGCTGAAGAAGTTGGCAGTTTATCAACACGATTAGTGACAGCTGTTAACAAACAAGTTGAATTGGAAGAAACAATATTAGAATTGCGTAAAGAAGTTTCTGCCCTTAAATTTAAGAATGACGCATTGAAACAAAGTGATATTAAACTAAAAACCATTTTACCCAAATACATCAAATTACAAGACGATTATAAAGAAACATTATCTAAAAAGCAAGAAGCAGAATCCCAAAACACTAAATTACAAGGTGAAGTTGAAGATTTAACGGCATCATTATTTGATGAAGCCAATACTATGGTTAGCAATGCATCTAGAGAGACACATAACTTTAAAATAAAGAATAGGAAATTATATGAAGAATTGGATGAAAAAAATATCATCATTAACGATCTACAAGAACAATTACAGGATTTGAAACAAATGTTTATTAAAATTGAAGAACAAAGTAAGATCCAGAGTTATCTGCAATCGAATACACCCAAGATTGAATCTTCGACAGATTTCAATGAAACCAACAGTATTCATACCAACACCAACATTAGTGAAAGCAAGTTATCGAAATATAATACTCGAAGTACATTAGGTGATGAAGAATCCCAAGTTTACAATTTACAACAATTACAAAGAATAATATACTCGCCATTAATCACATCAATTAGATTTGATTTGAATAATTATAATATAGATTTCAAAGGGTTTGTTTATCAATTAATTAAACCAGATTTCCAATTTGATTTATCTCATTTGAAAACTATCCCATTTTTCAAGAGTATTTGGCAAAGTGAAATTGAAAATTGTATTCATTATATTCCTTCTTTACCTGCCACTACAACTTTATTGAATAGATGGCAAAAGGGGAAAACTTTTTGGGGATCATTGATTGAAGGCAAAGTTTCTATTGAACCAATCAAAGGATCAAATGAAACATTTAAATTGACTTACAAGGGCAACAACAATGGTTATAGCAATAACAATGACAATACGGAAAGTATTAGTAATAGAAGCAGTGCCACGGGTAGTGTAGTACCTGTTGCTATTAAAGATCCATGTACTTTTTGTGGCGAGGCAAGAAACGATTCTTTGGAACATTGTCGATTGTATCATTTGAAATTATTTGAAAGCAATGCTACCAATAGCAATAGCAATAGCAATGGCAACAATAACAATCTGATCAATCAAGACCAACAAGGAAATCATGAAAATACTCATGTTATTGCTTCGTATCCATTATGTAATTATTGTTTGATTAAGTTAAGAAACTTGTGTGATTTCTTTGCCAAAATTAGATTGATAAGATCCAATATTTTTAAATTGAAACAAAACGATTGTTTTGATGAGTTTGTTGTGGTTCCTGGTAGTTTTGGACAATTCAAACGATCAAATACTATCTCCAATAGAAATGGGACATATTCTTCATCGTCGTCATCATCATCGACTTCTTCCGTATCTTCTTCGTCTGCCACCACGGCAGCAAATGGTGAATCGTTAAACAGCACCACTCATAATATTCAATTAGAAAGAACAGAGGAGAGTAAATTAATTAAGTTATATATAATGATCTTATTAATAAGATCAAAGATTTTTTGGAGTAAATTGGGATTTTGGGATACTATTGATCAAATTAATGAGATCAATTTGGATGAGATTCATTATGAAGCATTTGCTTATTTGATACCTAATAAGCAAACTCAACAACAACCACAAGATGCACGTAGCCAGTCAACTTTCAATTCACCTAGACAACTGGTTGATGGTAGATCAGTGCTAAGCGGTAGTATTAGTTCTCCAAGACAACCAAATCAAGATAAACAACGGAAAGACTCTATTGTGGATGAAACAGTAGTGCAAGTAGAAAGAGATGGAGTGGTTAAATCAGAAACAGCATCGACTGAAGAGAAATTTGAAGATGCTATATCTGATGAAACCCATGGACAAGAACAAGAAACAGTAGCAGAACCCAAATCTTTACAGGAACCCGAGCAAGTGCGATCTAAAAATACTAACAATAAGGACAGTAAAATAGAAGATGCACATACAGAACATAAAATTCCATTGAAGAGAGCTCATTCTAAACAATTTAAGGATAAATTAAATAAAGATTTAGATCAAACTTTAGAGATGCTAGCTGAGAATATTGATTTTGATGAGAAATAGTTCTACCCCCTCCCCCCCTCCCTCCTTCAATTAGAATTTCTGGTATAATATAATATAATATAATGTACTTATTTTTATTTTGATATATACAATTTTAAGAATATACAGAATAGTGATTTGAGTTGCGTTATATATAATACAGAAATCAGAATAAATTAAAACAGGTAATATCCCCCAAATCGTCACCACCGATAATGATGATGTTTAATTATGAATCATTTACGAAATTTTTCCATGCACTACGCGTAATTTGAATTTGACGGAATTTCTGGTGCATTGTTGGTTTATATGCAGTAATCACATAATATATAAGGCAAACCAGTTTTTATGTAACAGAATCAACACTTTAACAAGGTACTAACCAATGACAGTTTGTGTAAAGAGCTACGATAGTACCTCTTTAGCTTTTGCCTAGGTATAGATCTATCTTGATTGATTAAAAATAGAAGAAAAAAAAAAAAAAGGCAAAAGTGAACTGTTGCTGGTTATTAATCCTTTTCGTTTATTTGGCTTTTGTATTCGGTCTCTTTTTTTTTTTTTTTCCATAATACAAAGAAACTAAGAAGAACAATAAAAGCTGGCATTAAGCGGTATCACCGGGTATAGTTTTCTAGTTCTAGCAAGTAACAAGTAACAAGTAATAAATAATATAAGTAATGCAAATAATTAGAATTCCTTCTTTGTTTTGTTTAGGGGATAAAAAGAGAAAACAACTTAATTGGGGGATTATATAAGCCACCATAGGAGTATTGTTCCTTAATATTACAGGGTAATAATTCACTCAAATATGAGACAATGTAATCAATAAAGGGCCAAACAAACTTTTAAACAATTTTTGAGCAAGTGTATAAATATTTGTAAAACTGAAATCGTTAATTCCTACGTATGTGTGTGTGTGTCTCTGTGTGTGTGTGTGTCTGTGACCAAGTTCATAGTTTAATCATATTACAGTTATTAATATTAAGACGATCAAGTGTTCGCTTCTTTTCTAGATTGTTTTAAGTTATTACCTATTGATTTGTAAGAGAGAGGGTTTCGTTTTTTTTTTTTTTTAATTCAAGTTTGTTTCAATTTTGTTTAGTATAAACTTTGTTGTTGGTTCGATATGAAAGTTGCACTGTGGCTAACTTCCCCTGTTGTATTCTATGCAATTTGTTTTCACCACCCAAAACGATAACTCCCAAAGATTAGTTGTCACCAAATCATTCTATAATCTCATATTTATCTTTCTACCTAAACGTATAATTCCCCAATAGGAGATCCATTGTCTTGTTCTTATAGTAGTTTGTTTGTCTCGTTTGACTAGGTAGAATTAAAATTTAGTTCAAACACGCCCTTTTTTTTTCTGTTATATATTTTAACGTGTTATTTATTTTTAGCAAGCAGCAACAACTAAAGAGAGAGTCACTAAGCATTGGTAAACTATAACTTGCATAGACGAGTTTTGTGATACTTGTCATTTCTACTCTCTCTACACAATTATTCAAACTATTGTTGTTGTCCAATCGATATGAATATATACATGTACGTATATGCTTCTCTGTGATTTGTCTCAAGACCGTTTCAATCTCAACTTGCTTTTTTTTTTTTAAAGTCTCATTTACTATTACTTAATTAGCAACAGTATTATGCTTGAACAGATATAGTTGGAATCTATAATCTCCCAACTCTATTCCAAAAAAAAAAAGAATTTGTAAGGATTATTTGTAAAATACAAGTTGCCTTCTTTCTTTCTCGTTGTAGTTTATACATTAGTCTTACTATTTTCTCAAGTTTAATCATCATCTTCTTTAGTTAAAAGTATACCCAGCAATAAAAAACAACACTAAAACTATTTGATATCAATTGTCACAAACACTTCAGAAGAACAAAAAAGAATTTGACTTGAAAGTGAAGTGAGAAAAAAAAATTGAGTGGGAAAAAAAAAAAAAAAAAATCAACTTTGAGACAACGCTTTAATCAAAAAACTTGACTTTCCAACTTTAAGTCTCTTTTTTTTTTTTTTCGACAAGTCAACAGTTTCTATAGCAAACATCTTTCATCCAACCATCTACTATCATCAGAAGTTAGTATAGTTACACTTAATACCATATCACCCCCCCCCCTTCAAATCACTGTCGAAACTAAAGATAGAAAAGATTGACAACCACACAAGGAAAAGAATGAGGAGACGGCATAAAGACAAGCACAACACCGAAAGTGTTTCAGACATGTCATCAAATGACTCAGCTAGTATATTATCATCAACAAGTCAAAACTCATCTCACAGTAGAAGACTGGCTAGTGTTCAATCCTTGCATTCTCAACCACATCACCAGTATGCCCAAGGTCACAATAATGGTTCCCATAGACAGGCATCCACATATAGTATTTCAAGTCTTAGTCCATACGATAAAGGTGCCTCTTTAAGTAGAAAGTCAACAAACATTTCTATATCAAGGCCGATTAAAACTAATGATTCTAATGCATTCCCAATAAAGCAATCTTTCCAATTGGAACGTCCCAATTCCGCGTTTGAAATCGAGCGAATGTTTAGGGAATTACTAGAAAAATTAAATTTTAAATCTTTACCGCCACAAGCAACAAGAGAAATGTTGAATTATGATATTGACAGAAAATGGATGATGATTGAACAAGATGCAAGAGCAGAATATGATAGACAACAACGTTATGCCAGAGCTCAAAACATCTTTCTGCCAGAAGAATACGCCAAGGTGTTAATGTCCAAACAAGTGAGCACCAATCAATTGAGTGGATTATGGTTGGCTCTACGAAGTGAACCAATTGATTGGGTTAGGCGCTTTGTATATGATTGTCAAGGTGATACATTATTACTGGTCTATTTAACTAAACTACAACAAGAAATGGTTTCTTGCAATATTACCGATATCGAAGATGATATTTTCGATAAAGAAGTCAATGTTTTACAGTCACTTAAATGTCTAATGAATCAGCGTCTTGGTGCAGAAAGAATCAAAACCGATGTAGACGTATTTGTTAATGCTGTTTCTGGATCATTATTATCACCAAGGATTATCACACGAAAATTGGCAACTGACACTTTGACGTTTATGATTTCTTACAATGGTAACAATGATAGTGGAAGATACCATAAAGTGTTACGTGCTTTAGATTCAATAAATGAAAAATCAAGAATGGAATTTGATAGCCCCGATAATTATAGTCCCCGGAAATTGACACGAAAGCCACCACAAGCAGATAATTTCAAACGGTTTGAATTGTGGCTAAATATTGTTGAAAAAACAATTGATGCTCGAGGAAAATTCCGAAACTCAGATGTTGGCGCCAGTGATGAACTCAAATCGGCATATGCTGGAACACGAGGCAGCGTTATTACTACCCGAAATCAATTGGAAAACCATTTAGTCGAATATTGTATTGCAACAATGTTGTTGATTAATGTAATTGTTGGCAACGGCACCGATTATAGAGTGAGAATACATCTAAGGGCCCAATTCAGAGCTGCAGGCTTAGATCGTATAATACACAAGTTTCAAGAATTGGGTAATGAAGAATTGGATAATATGATCACTAGACAT
This sequence comes from Candida dubliniensis CD36, assembly GCF_000026945.1. Taxonomy (NCBI): domain Eukaryota; kingdom Fungi; phylum Ascomycota; class Pichiomycetes; order Serinales; family Debaryomycetaceae; genus Candida; species Candida dubliniensis. The sequence goes on along the minus strand of NC_012860.1, from coordinate 2,856,192 downwards.
AAAATTGATGCTAATAATGATGAAGAAGAATTGAAATATAGTGCCAATTTTATCAATGAAGACAATGAAGTTGATTTTAATGATCCAGTCAATTTAGTTCAATCACTTTGGCAAAATGTTAAGAATTCTGATGCCGAAGGTTATTTCCTAAGTGCAATCCAACACTTGTTTTTAAATCAATCTGAGAAAAGAGGCAATCAAGAAGAAATGAATAGAAGTTTACGTGTTTTAGATGGATTGATTCAGAATATCTCATCAGTTCGAACCACAAGTGAAGACACAGCCATAAATGTTGCCATCAATAAATTGATTTCAAATATGAGCACTGACGACATGTATCGCAAGGCATTAGAAGATGTTAAGATATATCGAAGAATAGCTGAAGAAGCAACTGCAGACCGTGATGATATGTCTCGACAGTTATCTATGGGAGCTGATGGTTATATCAACAGTTTATTGAACGACGTTAAAGAGCGTGACATGGTGATTTCTCGATTCCGAAGAATAAATGAAGATATGAAAGAGGAATTGGAACAAATGAAAACCAAATACATGCAAGAAAAACAGGAACTGGAATTGGAAATGAGAGAATTGTTAATAATGCTTAATAATAATGAAATAGGTGCCAATGCCGTGAAAAAAGATGGAGGTAAAACTACTATCCTGATTAGTACATCTAATGAAGAATTGGCAGCCAGATTGAAAAAACAAATACATCGCCGACGTGCTGAGTATAAATTGGATAATCGACAATTAGGCACTAATGTCGAACCTCTGTCCAGATTAAGGGCATTGAGAGATCAAATGGGCGATATTGAGAATATGGCAAGAGAATTGGAAATGACAGACTTTGAAACTTACGCCGACCCAGAAGAGGAAAATAATAATGCTGAATCCCCGGAAAAATCAGAAATGGACGAATTACATTCATTACAAGAGACTGAAACAGAATTAGAGTCAGTCGAAGGTGATGAAGAAGATGAAGAAGTGGTTGTTCCTCCCTTGCCCGCTCCATCGGGTCCAAAGAGGGCTGTTCGTAATGATGATTTGGTTAGGCTTGATCATTTGAGAAAGAAATTAGCTAATTTGCAAAGTGAATCCAACGATATTATGAAATACAATAGTAGTTCGATGTTTAACAAACAGAAATTTCTTGCCATGGAAAGACTTCAAGAATTGGAAAACAATTTCAAGGATTTCAATATTGACTTTTCTGTATCATCAGACCCTGAAGATGAATACAATTTCAATTCAAGCGAAGACACTGTTGATGATTCCATTAAGAACAAAACAAAGGAAGTTTTAGCTGAAGCAGAACAAATCAGAGAAGAATTAAGAAGACAATTAGCAGCTGCTCAAAAAATAAAATCACCATCACCTAAACGTAATAATATCCTAGAAAGAATTGAAAACAAATATGTTAAGGGTCAAGTGAAGATCGATGCTCCTGATTTAGTTAATAGTAATCTGCCACGAACTCAAAAGAAGGCTCACAGAAGTACCACTTTGAATGCTATGGATCCAAAGTTCCTTCAAGAATTGAGCTTGAAAGTTGGTAAAGCTGAACCAATACAAAATTCAAATGATACCAATCAATTTGGTGGGCCATTAGTGAGGACTCCTGAAAATGTATCACAGAATGATAAACAATCTTCTGCAGGTGGTTTGTCTGAAAAAGATACAGTATTATCCTCACCAGTTTCTAATAATGCTACTAAATCTCCCGAATCAGGAAATTCTAATATTCTGTCACTGGCTCCTCCGCCTCCTCCGCCTCCTCCACCTCCACCTCCACCTCCATTACCACCAATCTTAGGTGGAGACACTACTTCTGCACCTCCACCACCACCTCCACCGCCACCGCCACCACCTCCTCCAGCATTTTTGAATGGAGGCGGATCTGTGATACCCCCTGCTCCACCATTGCCACCTCCTCCAAGTGGCCCGCTGAGCCGATCTGTACCATCCACTGTATCAAAATCTTCCGGTTCAGCATTTGACAAGATTCCAAGGCCAAAGAAAAAGTTGAAACAATTGCACTGGGAAAAAATCGATCATAGTCAAGTTGGTAATTCATTTTGGAATGATCCAAACACCCACACTCTTGTGGACGATTTGATGTCGAAAGGTATTTTTGATGAAATAGAACTTATATTTGCCGCAAAAGAAGCTAAGAAATTAGCAACAAAGAAAAAAGAGGATCTTGATAAAGTGACATTTTTAGCTCGTGACATTTCACAACAGTTTAGTATTAATTTACATGCATTTAACTCGTTATCTGATGAGGAATTTGTTATGAAAGTATTACGTTGTGATAAAGATGTTTTGACAAATCCTGCAGTATTAGATTTCTTTGGGAAGGAAGATATTGTGGAGATAACTAATACATTAGCAAGAAACTTTGAGCCATATTCAACTGACTATAAGTCGGAAGTGATTTCAAAACCAGAAAAAGATCCAAATGAATTACAGAGACCTGATAGAATCTATTTGGAATTGATGTATAATTTGCAACATTACTGGAAATCAAGAACTAGAGCTTTGAACGTTGTTGTTAATTACGACAAGGATTATGACGAGTATGTTAAGAAATTACGATTGATTGATGATGCCGTGGACAGCATTAAGAATTCAAAACATTTAAAGGGTGTGTTTGAAATTATTTTGGCTGTTGGTAATTATATGAATGATTCGGCCAAGCAAGCTCATGGGTTTAAATTGAGTTCTTTACAAAGATTGAGTTTTATGAAAGACGAGAAAAATAGTATGACTTTCTTACATTATGTTGAGAAAGTTATTAGAACCCAATACCCTGAGTTTTTGGAATTCATAAATGAATTGACTTGTTGTAATGAAATCACTAAATTTTCCATTGAAAACATTAATAATGATTGTAAAGAATATGCTCGGGCAATAAAGAATGTTCAAAGCTCAATAGATATTGGTAATCTTAGTGACGTTTCTAAGTTTCATCCGCTGGATCGGGTATTAAAAGCCGTATTGCCTGCTTTGCCAAGAGCTAAAAGAAAGGCTGAATTGTTGTTGGATCAAGCAAATTACACAATGAAAGAATTTGACGATTTAATGAAGTATTTTGGTGAGGATCCAACTGATCAATTTGTTAAGAATTCGTTTATATCCAAATTCACTGATTTTATGAAAGATTTTAAACGAGTACAAGCAGAAAACATAAAACGTGAAGAAGAATTACGTGTTTATGAACAACGAAAGAAATTACTAGAGAAACCTAAAAGTTCAAACAATGGAGATAGCAATACTCTGGATCAAGACGGCGAAAATGGTGAAGGTGATGGTGGTGTTATGGATTCATTGTTACAAAGGTTGAAAGCAGCTGCACCAACTAAAGGTGAATCTGCTTCAGCACGAAAGAAAGCATTAATGAGGAAACAAATATTGGAAAGTCAACGTAAAAGAACGACAGCATCTGTTGGTTCTCCAACTAATGTTTCACCTACAAGAAATAGTGAATCTGACAGTGGAGTTGATAACAAAGATGATACCCGTGGTTCTCCCTTGGATGAACAATTTCACGATTCTAGCACGATAAAAGAAGAAAGAATAGGAGATGACAAACCAACAGAAACAGCAGTTGCAGATTCCAGCAATGGAGAAGATTCAGAGAATCCAGATGTGGGTTCCAGAGCCAAGAATTTATTACAAGAACTTCGTGGTGCTGATGAATCGTCTAGCAAACTCTCTGATGCTCAAAGATATCGACAAGCAAGATTGAAAAAGAAAAGTGTTCAAATAGATCTTGATGACGTGGATAAGAATAACAATAGTGAATAGAATTGATTCTTCTTCTTCTTTTTCTTTTTCTTTTGTAATATGTATTTAAATGAAATATAGCTATTAATTATTATCATATCTGTACAAAAAAAAGTTGTAATTACATATTATACATATGAGTTTACAAGTTAACAACAGAACTATGTATAGTAGATAATTCCTCCAAATCATAGTCAACTAATTCTTCAAAACGATTATTGGTAACGTAATCAAATTTCGGTTTATTTAGTGAAAGTAAACCTGTACCACTGATTTTATTAATAAATGGACGATTCAATGTAGCAATCTGTTTCTCCAATGTCATTCCTAATTTCTTAGTAATTGATTTGATCTCATTTGAATCCTGCGAAATTGACCTTAATGCAATGATTTCTCCATTTACACTTATTCCAACAACACAATTATCTTCATCATCCTCGTTGTAATTAACGTCACTCTCTTCATAATTTTCTCCAACATCATTAATGGTGTTGTCGTTATTGTTGTTAATACTTGGATTCAACGTCTGTACCCAATTATTATTCAATTTTGTAGAATATACTCTTGCAATACCAGAAATTTGTACATTTTTCCTATCCCAATAAAATGAACCACTAGTTTTGTCATCATTCATATCAATAATAGTTATGTTTGAACGAATTTTGTCACCAGCAAAAATTTGTGATTGATAGTTAATTTGGTTAATAAAACTCTTTGGTTGAGGATCTTCATTCATGTATGTGATAATCCCAGGTCCAGTTTCAATGAATTGATAAATTGAATCATTGCTGGTGGATACCAATAAAGTGTTCCTTCGTGGTGATGATGACACATAGAGAGATACAATCCGACTAGGTAAGGTTTGAAATAATTTAACTGGAGTAAATCGTTTTTCCAATTCATTATAGCTTGTAGAATAAAGATTCCCCTCACTAGTAAATATAATATTTTGATTAAATTGTAAAATGTTTGTTACTGGCAAATCATGATCAAAAGAAGTCAATTCTGTTATTAAAATCCCAGAAAAATTATCATCAGTATTATTATGATTGTGTTCATGACTACTACTTCGAGTCTTTTTCAAATCCAACACTTTTACCATCCCAGTTATTTTACAACTATTGTCAGACAATCTCTTTTCACATCCTATCAAGATTTTTTTAGTGGTTATTGGTTTTTTCGATCCGTTTCTTTGCACTTCCCAGATACAAACTGAAATAGGTATTTCATCATCCAGAAATATATATGTTTCATTGTCATCTCCATTCATATTATTATTAGTCACACGAAATTTGATGTTTGTTTCTTTGTGCGTGATAACCTTGATTGACTTTTTATCAACACATTTGATTCTGCCATTGGCATAATTGGAATGGTATAACACCAAAAATGTAGAAATATGCGGTATATAAATAAGTTTTTTGGCATTATCAGGCATAGACAATTGTCTAATACTGGGTTGACAAAAGGTGGACACATCAACCAACACTAGTCCATTATCTCTTATCAATGCTAAACTCTTCCATTTGCTGTTGTCGTTTCTATTGTCAATTTCCACTGATTGTACTATCGAACGTTCAAAATTATCATCAAAATAAACTCGAGTTGGATATTCTGATTCATATTGATTTAGTAACCATAATTGATCACTGTAAACAAGTAGTAATTTCACGTCAGATGCAGGACATAATTTGACACTAGTCGACCCAATTCTGAGAAATTGCTTGCATTGCAAGTGATTGTTAGAACCATTCACTATATCAAATTGTAGATAATAACCTTCTCGTGTGCCAACAATGATTTCATTATCATTGACAATCATGTCGTGTGGAATGATGAACCCAAGATCAGTAATTTCATCATGATTGTATTTTGAAAACTGTATCAAATCATAAGTTTTCAAACTGGTAAAATTTCCTTCTTTAAATGATATAAAATGTAGGCTACCATCAAATCCACCTATACCAATTTTTAATTCTTCATCTTTGACTGTACAAGCTTTAAGCATGGATGGTTGAAAATCCAATACTTGTTCCCCAGCAAACTCAAAGTATTTAGAAATATCATCATCTGTGTCTCCTTCTAGAGATGGTGACACTTCCAAGAAAACTATCCGATAAATTTTAACCTTGAGTTGATTGTCCGTGTCTTCAACTATTAATATTAAAAAGTTTTGAATCACTTCGGAGAAAACAATTGAAAATTCAACAAATTGAGTTATTTTCTGGTAAACCAAATCAGACAAAGTGATTGAATTGCTAGTAATTTGAATAATCATACCATCCAGTATCACCGTTGAATATAGTGTCAGATTGTCAGTTATCAAATATGCATCTGATATTTCCACAAAAGCATCTTTGGCACTTGCTTGGACTTCCAATAATATTGTCTCAAATGGTAATGAACACAACAAGTAAATGGAAACATTGACCAGTAATTTCCATAAGCCAATAGCCTTACGAAGTTTCTCATAAGTATTGCTTTTCTTAGTGGCAGTGTATCCAAATCGAAATTGACTCAATTTGCTTTTTCTTCCAATACCACCCACACCCCAAATTTCGTTTCTTAACGGTAGTTTTGAATCTTTTATTTGCTTTGAATCAATTACTGAAATGTCTACTAATGGAGCCCAAGTTTTGAAATCATTTAGTAGTCTGGCATTAGTGTAAGGGATTTTTGACATGTTGCTAATGTCAGCTAAAATTTCACTTGAAAACAAGCCAGGTATTAAAATATCTTTGCTCGAACCACCAGTACTTGCATATATCATTCTATAGTTTTCTTTTCTTTTCTCTAAAACAAAATGGGAGATACTATCTGCAACACGTATTATGGGATCACATTTGCCAAATGAATTGTCAATGATTTGAATGGAATATATGGCCCCTGTATCGGTAGATATTAAAACTTCATCAAATTTGGCAATCTCTAATGGGGTGGTGTTTTCCTTAGGAATATGGTAGGTTGTTGGGAAGGACTTTTGCCAAGGTGCCTCGATTGTTTTGAATTCATAACTTGCAGATATAATGTCATGAATAGTAACAATGGTTAATTTTGTTGGCGAAACAAATAAAAAAGAGCAATTGTTGGTAAGAGGTGCAACAAACACCGGTATTTCGGTATCGTTCTCTAACGGTAGCACTTCTCGAGAAAATCCTTGCCATACTCCTTCAACATTAGACCATAAAAACAAGTTTATAGTCAATCGTCTAGTCTCGGTAAATATCAAAGTAAATAACATGTCTGTTTGTACTGTGGCATTTGGCTCTATAAAGCAAGCTTCAATGAGGAACCCGTCCATTGGGATATTAATGTGATTTCTCAATACAGTGGTGCCGCCAGTAGAACTTTGAGTCATGTATAATCTGAATGATCGTGAGCTGGAAAACGCTACTGTCGAAAGTCCCGACGGTGATGACCTAAGCAAAGATCCACATGATTCCAATCCTGGAGTAGGTTGATCGCTTCCTGTATCCCACCACTGTATTACAAATGGTTTAAAAATGGAATTCCCTTCATCGTTGCCTATACTATGGTTGGATTGAAACTCATAGCTGTTGTCTTTATAGTATCGGGGCACATAATACAATCGTATAAGGAGTAAGAAACCTGATTTTAATGAGATGAATAAATGATGCTCGTCCTCATTGGTACTTGATTTCACAACACATGATGATCTAATAGTTGACTTTGTAGAAAACTCTATCCCATCGATGACAATGGATGTGTGTTTAACAATTACTTCAATTGTTTTAAACTGTGGTGCTATTTGTTGCGAAGCTTCTGGTATCGTGAAAGTGGTATCGTTAGACACCCCAAATAGCAATTCGTCATCATCATCGTCACTATCACCAAAGGCATCCAATTGGGAATCTTCTTCCTGAGGGATAAGGGTCTGAAATTCTTCATCATTAAATAATTCACTTGATACCCCTCTAAATGGTTTATTAATTCGAACTTTAAAGTCAGTTATTATATTAGTGATTACTGGTGAATGTAGTAGGGTTTGTTTAACTAAAACTTTCTTGACTTCTTTTTCGGGGTTATTGTTGTACTGATCTAGGGATATAAATTGGTACTTTTCATGTTCAATGTCCATTTTATCTGTCTCCATGGTTTAAGAGACTAACAAAGTACTCTTCAAAAATAAATGTGTTAGCTTTTAACAAGCAATCAATAGTATTGTTGTTGATATCGGTTCAAAAAATGCCGTTGATAATTTTTCTTTTTGGAAATCATTCTGGAACGTACTGATAGCGCGCTAATCATTTTCCTTGAAGTGTGTGAACTTTTTAATTTTTGATATTATTCTTCTTTCATCTTTACTTAACATAACCAACTTCCATACAATCATGAAAGGTGTTAAAAAAATCAAGAAATTATACAACTATTATGCTATTGGATTGGTCATATCATTGTTTAGTTTTGTATCGGGGATGGAATTGTATTCATACTTGAGTGTTCGTCAAACGAATTTATTTGCAACATTGTATCGTGAACCCACCAAATTTGATATTAATCTAATAAAATCAACCAACTATTTGGGTGCAATAGGTAATTATTAATACTACTAAGAATATGTATATTTTTGTAAATCCCTTATTGGTGATTCTAACATATTTTTTTTGTGCTTTTTGTTGTTGATAGCCGGAAGTGTAATTGGTGGTGAAATATCAGAGCATTTTGGATTTATTAGATCAATGGAGAGCTTATCAGTTATCTGGATTATAGGTATAATTTTTGCTTTCATTCTGGACACTATAACTATGTTGATCATTGGTAAAATCATTAACGGTGTTGCAATTGGAATGGCATTTGTTACCATTCCCATATATCAGTACGAAATTATTCCTGTGCAAAATAGAGGTAGGATTTTATCGATATTTATATTTAGTTGTGCATTGGGGAATTTGTTTATTTATGTTGTCCGATTAATATCAGAGAGATTCCTTAATGAATCGAAATACTCTCGATTGTTTTGGGCTATTGAAGTGATCCCGCTTGTTTTCGCTGCTACATTTATCGCATTTATACCGGAGTCACCCAAGTGGTTGGCAGTAAATTGCGAATGGACTTCTGCCGCTGATGTTTTAGAACTGATAGAAGTTAAAAACTCTTCTGTCTTAAAACGTCGAAAAACAAAAGAGGATAGAATAAGATTGGGTGATAAACATTATGTGATTAAAAAGTATTCAACAGGTGTATGTATCAAAAGTTGTTCAATCAATGGATTATTTGGGAAAAAATATATCAAGGAGGTGTGCAGAGGTATTTTGTTGTTGTTTTTCGTTGATTTTACTTCTATTAGCAAGATTTTGGAAAGTTTGGATTACATTTGTCAGTCGTGCCAAATCATGGGTGAAAGTTTGAAAACAGTTACGATTTTCCAGTTATTGATGCGAGTTTTGTTTGCAACAGCACCAATTTTAATAATTGATATGATGAGAAGAAAAGACGTGCTTGTTTTTGGTATGTTTTTGACAACGATTGTGATTATCAGTTATATGATTTTATTTCTTGGGTTTTCTGTACCTATTCCAAAAAGTGAGCAGTCAAATTTGGACTGGGCTATGAAGGTTGTTTTCTACCAAGAAAAAGCATCTGTGGTATTAGCATTGACAGTGTTTCTAGATGTTGTGTATTATTCAATGCTAGTGCCAACGTGTTGGTTGTACATTATAGAAACCTTTTCAACCAGTTCAAGAATAAAAGGCTGGGTTGTGATTATGAGTTTGCACTGGTTATTTGAAACATGTACTTCTTTGTCTTTTTCCTTTTTGATGGAGGAACTTAATGGTTGGTTGTTTTTAATTATTTCATTCATATGTTTAGGTGGATTGTTTTTCACAACACAATTAGAAGAAACAAAGGGTAAATTTGAATTTGATCCTGAGTTTATTATGAAGGATAGTCAATGTGACCTTAGTGATGACAAAACCCTATCTGGACAACCAGCTAACTTGAAATTTTATGATGAAAGCTCATTGTCTAATTATGTCAGCTCAACGGGAAGCAAAAATATCAGGGATTTTGACATCAAAGGTAAGCCCTTCAATTCCACTAAAAAAAGTGTTAAAGAAAGCAATATTAGTAAACCAATTATAAATCCATGGGAAACCCCATATGGTAGCATGGAGAGTTTTCTTAATAATGAGAAATTGAATCAGCAACCAGCAAATGTTTCTAATGTCAATGTTATGATGAAGAAAAATTTAGTTGATGCTTATAACCGATTGTGAAATGTATGGAATATATGTAAAGCTTTTGTAATATAGCTAGACTGTGCTAATGTTTAAAAAATGATAAATTGCAACTCTTTATTGTTTAAGTGGTGTTTGGCGTGCACTTTTTACAAGTTTTATTGAAATTGTAGAAAGTCAAAAATGTTGAATCCAAAAGGAGGAGGAAAAAATACAAACACTGTGTTTATTCACTTTAAGTACAACAACACCAGCTTGATATGTCTCAACCATATACCAAACTAAAGGACTCTCAAGTATGTTTTCAACAAGTATCTTATCCAATTGCGAGGACAAAGTAACAAATGAACTAAGATAGATAGAGTACTAACATGATTTCATTTTAGGGTGATTTATTAGGTGACGATTACATTCAACCAGATGGTATGTATCCTTCAACGCCGAGGCTAAGAGAGTGCATTTTTATTTTAGAATCTAAATGAATTTTTTTTACTAACATAATTGATAGAAGCACCAATAGAATCGACGAACGCTTTAGAGTCCTCTACAAGCCAGCAGCAACAACCATTACAACCTCAATCATCAACTAATGCTCAACAATCTACTAAATCACATATATTTCAAATAAATTTTTATCGTTCGTTTTTTGATTTAGATAGTGATGTATTTTATGTTAAATTGCAAAAGGCGTTAAATCCACTCTCGCAAGCCAATGAAGGAGATGATCAAAGACAATACCCACATGAATTATATGGATTTGTTTGGATTACGGGAACATTGATTTTTCTCATGTTTGTTAGTTCAACTGGGTCAAATCTTTTGAATCAATGGCTACGTGGTGATGATACTTCCAAACCATACTCTTATGATTTTAGTTTATTAATCAAATCGATATCTTTGTTTTATGGGTATAATTTTATTGTTCCATTTTTGTTATGGGCCATAACGACATATTATAATAAATTTCCTCATCCTATAGATTTAGTGAAAACCATTTCGATATATGGATATACCAATGTATTGTGGGTGCCAATAACCATTATCAATTTACTCATAGTTTTCATAAATAGTGATATTTTGAAATGGATCTTTGTTGGAGTTTTCGGTGCTATTACTGGATTCAGTAATTTGAATAAAATCAGCCCTATAGTGAAGAAGAATTGCTTGATTCTTAATGAATCAGGTAAATTGTATTATATTATACTTGGTTTGTTGGCGGTGATTCATTTATTATTTACCATAGTTGTTAAGATTAGTTTTTTCTCGTAAAGATAGTGAAATATATACTGACTTAATTTTTTATAACAACTTATAGGGGATATCACTAGTAAATATTAAAGTCTTATTCAATTCAAATGCTTTGTAGGTGTGAAATGGATGTTTTATGATTATTCTACAACCACACGATGATTACCAAAAATGAAAATTGTGTATGCCAGCCACAAACCCCCCCCCCCCCTGATCAATAGATTTTATACTAATATAAATATTTTATTGATAAATATCTATAAACTAAACAGAACTCATAACTTCATAAGATATTAATATTAATTTATTGAACGAATTTTCTTATTCTATAATTTTAAACCAAATACAAATAAACCCAAGCAAAAAAAAAAAAAGAATTTTTATAATCAACGGAAACCAACGACACCTATTTTCTAATGGCAAATCCAAAGATTTCACCCAAGAATGAACCTTCAAATTTATTTTCGTATTTGATAGCATTATTTCTAATTTCTTGCATTATTTGTTGTTCTTTTTGAGCAGCAGTCAATTTAATTGGTTGTTGTTGTGGTTGTGAAATGGTAGCAGACATTTTATTTAGGTATTGTTAAAGTAGAATAGTTATATGTGAATCAAACAAGTATGATAATCAGTAATTGATAAATTGAATTGAAAAAAAAAAAAAAAAATACAAGATAAATTGGAAATTCAAATGGTTATTTATATTCTTCAAATGTATATCCATTGAAAATTAAAATGAAAAAACTTTTTCTTTAGCCCAAAAAAAAAAAAATTACTCATAATTGTATGACTCGGATTAATGGATTGAAGGGGAGGCGAGCCGTTTTCCTGCATATACCATGCAGTTTGGTTCAGTTCCATTTGAGCGTTTAAACTCCGTTAGTCGCTCACAGCCACGAGAAAGAATTCGCGCAAGGTTTTTCCGATTGGCGAGTTCTTTCATATTACTAAAAGCGAGTAATGCCGCTATATAACTCCATTGCAAAAAATAATTTCAGTTCCTTTCTTCCTCGAAACTAAGAATAAAGCTCATTATGGAACGTGATTTTCCGATAATGTTACAAACGTAAAAACACTGTTTTCCTCTTGTCCTTACAAAATTGTATTTACACTATCAGAGAATAGAAACAACTATAGAGTTGTAAAGAATTTGCTACAATCAACAAAGAACAATCCTGCTTAAGCTAAAATACTCCACTTTTTCTAATTCCATTGCTGATATTCCAATCTCCTTGCTATTGGTTGTGTCTCTCTGCAGTATGCACAATGTTATTATCAATGTTTTTATTGTCCATTCATTGTATTAATGCGTTCGCAGTTAAAGAGAGTTGGTCATCATCATCATCATCATCAATTGCTTGGTAGAAAAAGAAATTCATCAAAAAAAAAAAAAAAAAAAAAAAATACCGCAAAATTAATTGCGAGAATTCGCATAAAATCAAGAATCTACTCGGAACAACGGAAGTTATGGATTATGTACTCTTATTTTCTTCTAAATGGTGGTTGATACGTGTTATATTCAATTAAACTAAAACAAGAATTAAAGGAGATAATTCTGTTATTATAAGTCCTTTCTGGGCATTAACTACCTTGGTCGCTCGTGTCAGTTTTTTTTTTTTTTTTTCAGAGACTTGCTCTTTTCTTAAAAATTTAGCAAAGATTGTTCAAGAAAAAGATACATCACATTATTCAGTTCTAAAATTACTTTTAATGAGATCAGAATTATCACTATTTAGGGAGTTAAAAACAAAAATATTAATTTAATATATGGAAGCAAACTCCAAAAATTGTCTCCATACATCTATATATACCAAAATCCGAAATTCCTGAAAACGAAAAATGTGGAGAATGTAAAACAAAACCTTATCTCCTTTATCTTTCTCCTCCCCCTTATAAAATGATCAGTCGGCATTTAGCCATAAGAAAGGTACTGGGGATATATTCTTTCTACTATTTGGATAATCAAACTGTGCTCTATGCTCATAATTGTACAAAATCCTGTTTTTGAACGATAGTTACAATCAAGATTCACTATTTTGATTGTAGTACATACAGTTAACGAACTTGCCAAACTTTTAAATGGATTTGTTTTCATATGTGAAAGAAACAAAATTTCCAAAGTAAATAAGACCAGACGTAAATCAAACACATATTAAAAAATTTACTTTGTAAAAGTGTTTATTGATTCAAAAAGAATATCTAACAACCCTTACTAATTATATCGTTGAATGTTGAATGTTGATTGTTAGCACCAACAGTCTATAACACTGCTATTAAACACCAAATGTTATGCAAATTCGTAAATTTATAGATGGAATTAATCCTTAAAAACATGGAATCAAAGTTGTTTTTTTTTGCATGACTGAAATTTGATAAATTAAATTGGCCAAGTATTTAGATGCTAAATTCGACTATGTATAGTACTTGTATTTATCTATATATAGATTCATTGTTTTACTTTTCATCATAATATTTCTTACATAATGTAGTTAATGTACAAAATAGAATGGATGTAGGTAGGTAGGTAGGTAGGCCAATTTCTAATACACTTGGACGAGATTACTGGCCACCCTAAGATGTCGTAATTAATAACTTGTAGCAAATATCCATCATTTGTAAGATGTTGATTAATTTTCTAGCCAATCCCACTTGATCTAATAAGCCTGTGTTTGGGGGGGGGGGTAGTAATTGCTGAATGTGTGATGACACTTGTAAAATCTTTTTTGTATGTAAATGATTCTATCTTTCATGATTTTTGTATTCAGGTTTTGTGCAATTCCTACTTTCTATGGGTCTTGTTGTATATATCCTTTCTTTGACAACTACCTTACTTTACGATTTTTAAATCCACTTGACAAATCCCTTGTTCTTATCAGTCCTTTCTCTCTTCTCCCATTCATGTTTGTGTTCGTAAGAAACTCATTTAATTGTATTCACCCACCCCCATCCCCAAGCTTACATAATCACTCAATCAATCAATCACTCAATCAATCTAAAAAATTGGAAACCTGTCACTGAAAAAAAAAAAAAAAAAAAATTTAATATCTTTCAATCAACAAAGTCATATACGAACACAACTAACGGCTTATATAAGCAAAAAAAAAAAAAACTATAAGGCAGTCCCCCAATTTTTTAGCAAGATGAAATTTTAGATTAAAATGATCTATCCAATTAAACTAAAAGTCTTCCAGATTACCAAGAACCAATGTTTACTTCAGTTCAGAAATGTACTATAAATAAGGGACTTAATGTCACCCATTGGTGGAAGTTTCCCTTTTTTTATAATTAGACTAACACTATAAACAATATTATCAATAATTAGAACCTAATCAATGACTCCACCTCAACAATTATTAGATTTCATTACTATTCTTGAACAATCTGATTTCACTGATTTTCAAAGTTACAATTATTCTATTCAACGGGAATATCCTTTAATTCAACAAGATAAGGTATCTGATATCAATTCCAAGAGTTTACCAACAATTGAAGATACAGTAGCTCATTTGAAATTATTGAAAGCTTTTGGTGTATTAAAGGCAAAAGTACTTGGTACTACCAATGTAATTAAAGATCTTAAACTGTATCAACATAAACATTGGCAAGTATTTCTTACTAATGCAGTAAGACGATTTATTATATTTGTTTCAGCATTGAGGAATCATTCTTATGAAGTAGGTCCAAATGCCATTGTTAAAGAAGACGGTTTTTTTAATATCACAAAGAATCACAAATTTGAAAGTATGATGGGTCAAATTATACCTCCTTTGGATGTAATTATGATATGGCATGCATTTTTATTGAATCCGAAAACTTTTTATGATACATTCATTCGAGTTGATTTTATTGTATTTGCCAAGTATCCTTTACCATTGGATAGAATTCATGGATGTATTGATAATAATATTTTTGAATTTAATGTTCCAGAAATTTATCGAGAAAATTATTCAAATTTATTGGAAACTTTCACTAAAGATTCCAATGATTTAATTTTTGATCCTATTGATGAATTAAAAACAGTTGATATTATCAACAAGAAAGTCATTATTTATTGTCCACGATGTCAAGAACCATTAACATTTCATCAGGTACCACTTCTGACAACTCTGAATACTGGATTTGCTGATCCAGGATTCAAAGCAGACTCACCAACCAATATTGATGAGCGAATGAATAGGGGCCAGGATCATGAGATAAAATGTATTTGCTTGCTTACACCAATCTGGAATCATGATCAATTGAGAAAACTTCAATTATATCTTGATGTTCATGGTGTTAATGAATTGCCATATGCTTATAAATATTTTTCTACAGCAATTTCAAAATCAAAATTTTTTAAAAGAAGTCCTTACCTTGTCAGTTCTAGTGTTAAATCTTATATGAAAAACAGGTGGGAAAACTTGGATATTAGTGCATATAAGGAAATGTCGTTAGTGAATTTGATCAAATCAGTTTCTTCTTTACCCATTGAAGAGAAAAAACTCAAAAATCTTTTATTAAGAAATTATCTTCAATTTAATTTAATTTATTTTACCGTTCGTGATGGAATTGCAATTGGTGAAGATTTAGTGGGTTGTGTTTTACGACAAGAACGATTTATTGAAAAAATGAACACCACACTTAATTGGTTACATTCACCGTTCATCTATCAAACATTATCAGAATCTTCAATTCGATATGACAATTTTTTCCAAATGTTAACTTGTAATGGTTTGAAACAAATGATTGTCCCCACTTTAGATATCGATCTTATGTGGCACACTCATCAATTATGGAATTATGGTTATTTCAAAGATTGTTTAGAATCACCATGTCATACAGGGATTGATCATGATGATACTGTGGATGAAAATAAATTGGATAAAGGTTATGAATTTACTTGTAAATTGTATCGTAAATTATTCAATCAGGATTATTCAATTTGTTATTGTCAAACTTGTGTTATGCGTCGAAGTGCTGTTACAAGTAAATTTTCATTTTGGTTGAAATCAGGTAGTAAACGATTGAAATTAAAAGAAAAGGAAATTGTTAACAATCCATTGTTCAGTAACGAAGAAGGGTTTTCTCATATTAGTATTCATAATTCAATTAAATTGCCAACACCACGAGCAGAAGGAAGAAGAAGAAAATCTATTACTGCGTCATTGTTAGAAAGAGATAAGAATAATTCCCATTACTACTACACTCCTAATACTTCGGTATTTGTTATATCGCCTGGTGTTCCTGTGGATTCAGAAAGTTCCGCATTTTATTCTAATACTTTATGTTGTTCAGTTGCTCCTACTTCAAGTTCATGCGGTAATTGTGGTGGTAAATGCACAGGTCGTGGCGGATGTGGTACTGGTTGTGGTAGTACTGCTGGCTGTAGTGGTGGAGGTGGAGGTGGTGGTGGTTGTGGTAGTAGCAGTGGAGGAGGAGGAGGAGGCTGTGGTGGAGGTGGTGGCTGTGGAGGAGGTGGTGGCTGTGGTGGTGGTGGTAGTTGATAACACGGTTGTTAGTTATTGGTACTAACTCTTAACATTCAGAATTATCATCAAGGTGTTAGAATCTCTTTTGGAATCAATAAACAGTTTTACAAAGTAAGTATTTTAGTATGTGTTTAATCAAGTTATGCCCTTATTACACTAACAAGAAATCCTGATCCATTTCGCTTCAATTTTAGAGAAATATTAAATAAAATATTTATATAAATTCGTATACTCATTATAAACACTTATACACCGCATTCTAAACTATTTAGCAAGATGATTACCGAGGGGGGGTGGGGGTGGTGGAGAGTAATCAAAAAAAAAAAAAGCCGGTGAAAGAATAAAAAATCATCATCATCATCATCATCATCATCATCATCATCATCATCATCATCATCATCATCATCATCATCATCATCATCAAATCATAAAACTCATCAACTTAAAGCTTCGTTAAAAAAAAAAAAATCAAATTAAAATTAAAATCAAATCAAGTAGTGATAAAAAAATCCAGTTAGAGAATAAAATTTGCAACCAAACTAACTGAAAACCCCCCTCTGATTTAAACCCACAATTTATTTGCGAATATAATTAACATTATAATCAGTTCTTAAAATATCTTTTAATTTCTCATTTTCCATTTCTAAATTCTTTAATGATTTTTTTAATTCTGAATTCTCTTGGTGTAAAAAATCTTCAATTACCAGCATAGCACGATCTCTTTGTGGAATAATTGTAACTTCAGAAGCTTCTGATTCAATATTGTCGACATCGGACATTTTTCTCTTTCTGTCCATGTCGATAAAAGTGCTCATTGTGGAAATAATTTATAGATTGTAGGTGATAAAGTTTTGGAGATTCAAAAACAAAAAAAAAAAAAAGTAAAAAAAAAGTAAAAAAAAAAAGGTAGGATAGAACAAATGGAAAAGAAAGAGAGATTTGATTCAGTATTTATATTAAAGAATGGAATGTGAACCCAAGAATGGGAAACTCCTAATAATGAAAAAGAAATATATTCCCCCCACCAAACAAACAAACAAAAAGCCAACATTTACACTTTTGAACAATTTTACACTTCCTCCCTTTTTTTTTTTTTCATTGATTGATTGATTGATTGATTGATTGATTTGATTCGTCTATTGTTTTTTTCTTTTCTTTTCTTTTCTTGTTGTTGTTGTTGTTGTGGTTAAATTTCGGTGTTATTTCTTTTTGTACCGCCCCATACTCAGACCACTCACCACCACCGGGATCATCAAGACCACCCCCAGTATTAAAGGAGGAAACAATCAAAACGAAGAAAAACCGGGGAAGGCGGGGAACGGGAGCAAGAGAGAGAGAGAGATAAGACAAAGAAAAAAGGTCATACATCCACACACACTCACACACACCTTCTTTAGTTTTATCAGACGAATGGGAAAAAAAAAAAAAGAAAAAAATATTACCAACTTTTGTTGCACACTACCTTTCAAAATATGGCCCCACTTTTTGGTGATTCATATTATTATTATTGTTGTAATTATCACCAATTGTTATCCCACTACCACTACCACCACCTCCTCCCCTCCCCTCTCCGCCCCCCTTTTTTTTTAATCTCTTGTTGTTATTATACATTTTATATTCAATTTTGATTCTTATTATTCTTATAAAGATTTTTCCTTTTTCCTATTTTTCATTTTATTAAGTTTATTACTATTCATAAAATTACAAACTATTTGAATCCAATATTGTAATATATCTAACCAAGCCTCCTCTTTTCAAATTGCTCAATAAATTTGAATTTCAAGTTGTTGTTGTAATATACAGTTCTAAATTGGTTACATTACATTGTGAATTTTAATGAAAACTCTCTTTAAAGATTTAATTATTGGCCAGACATTTTTTTTTTTTTTGACTAGACTCAAATGAATCTAATTATGAAAATTATAAAATATTTGCATCAGGCCAATTAGTTATTTAATTGTTCTAAATAATGATTATTGATTTAAGAAGTTCTATATTTTTTCATTTCTAGTAACAATCTTTTTTCATTTTAATTGTAAACAATACGATGTTTAATTATGCATACTGGTTCTAACTAACTATCAATTAATTACCAACCACCAATCATGAACTGTATATCAATTCCTATGTTGAAAGAACGGATCATATTATTAAAACTTTTACCTTTCGACAATACTTTAATTTCAAAGAAGAAGATCGAAAAAAAAAAAAAAAAACAATTTGGAATGAAAAATAATGAGGATGGATGGATGGATGGATGAGGAGGAGGTAATTATATTGAAAATAAAAAATAAAAAGAAATGATAGGGTCAGGTACCAGGGCTGGATATAAGCATGTGTGTGTGTTTCTCCATAGATTTGTTAAGAGAATTTTGGTTGTGTAGGATTTAACATGTTTGAAAATAAGATGATGATTGTAACATGATAAGAAATGAAACTTCACCTGGGTTGAGAATACTGTAAAAAGAAAACATTCTACGAATACTCGTCAAGGAGAACACTGTGTATTCCCATTGTCAGAATCAACAGTTAGAGGTATTCTACTATATATATATATATATACGGTAGAATCATCGTTAGTTTAGTTTAGTTTGTAATTTTTCTTTCTTTAAAGCAGGCTTATAATATTAATAGACACCTTTCACCTACGTTGGATCGTCTCTTTTACTTTCATATAATCAATAATTGAACAAAGCTATTTTAAAAAGGTTTTTATCTTGCCTCTATGTATTCTCTCTCTTTCTATATATATACATTGATTTTTGAAATCTAAGAAACGGTTAAATTTATACCAAAGTATGTTTAGATGTTAGTAGTTTTGACACACAAAATTCATAAACCATTGCACCACTAATTTATAATTCTTATATACTGAACTTTTTTTCTTTCTTTTGATATTGACTACTACTACTACTACTACTTCTTGTTCTTCTTCTTGGGTGTAAAAATTTAATTTGGCAATTTCTTCATTATAAATTGAGACGAAAACCCTCCCCAAGTTCTTTTTTTTTTTGATTTTATTTTATCATAAACTTCTACACCTGCGACAATTAATCCATTTTGTAATTGCTTTAATTCAATCTGTCTGTAATGAGGACCTTCATGATCTTCCCCCCACACCTAGACCTTGAATATTATATAAGGAACTGTTAAACACCTATTTAATATAGTTTCCTTATGTTTAAAATAATTGCAAGATTTCCACTAAATTATTGTGTTAATCTTACTAACGAAATTATTCCTTAGTAAACTGATTCTATAAGAATTGGTAATTTAATTTATATTAAATATATTTAATCACTATAATATATTAATACATTATATTTTACAATGTAGATTTGGTAATCCTCTATTAAAAACAATTTCCACTAATTAACCAAGATTACTTTATTTCAAAAACATTATTTATCTTTATAAGCTATTATTCATTCATTCATTTATTTATTCATTCATTGCTGTAGTAAATCTTTCAAATGTTGTTGTAAAGTAGGATTTTTCCTTGTCACCATAAATAAATCACTTGGTTCAACAATATCTCGATTAGCATGATGACAAAATAATTCTAAATCTTCACCCAAATTAATTAATTGATTATACACCAATTCAACTAATTGAGCTATAAATGTTGGTGTAGCAATTAACATATTCTTTTTGTTATTTGATGATCCTGTTGTTGTCTCAGCCTTATCATTATCATTATCATTATCATTATTCAAATCTTCAAGTTTAGATTCCACTATTTTAGCAACACTTAGATAAATTGCTGATTTCAATTGTAATGCTATTTCTTCTTTTGATTGATGTTTGGCCATGGTTTGTGGTGATTAAGACTTTTGTCAGAAATGTATTATTATTATTATTATTATTATTATTATTATTTGTTGTGGTCGTGAAAAATATGTTTTTAGGACGTGTTTTTTTTTTTTTTGGTTGTTTTTATTTTCGCGATAACACACTACAAATGTTCTTGCAACTTGGACACTACCTTATTGATATATGGGGAAGGAAAAAAAAAGAGGGTCTAAATAGAGATTTATCTATAGTAGTTAGTTAGTTAGTTAGTTAGTTAGTTAGTTAGAAAAAAAAACAAAAGTATATGGAGTTAAAAATTATTGTAGTTAATGTTATTGTAATAAATTTGGTTTGTAAAATAGGAATTTTGGCAACAGGTTTAATAAGATTGTTGAATTTTTCATGAAATGTTTCCTTTCATTTTTCATTTTTCGTTTTTCTTTTTCTTTTTCTTTCCACTCAAAAACCCCTAATTTCGGCTATTATTGCACACCCCCCAACCCAAAATTATCAATCCCATTGGTTATGTTATTCTTTGTTTGATTTCATTGAAATAGGCTTAAGTTTGTTACAATAAGAATATCTCGTTTAAAGGATTAAAGAGTTAGCCTGGTGAAAAAAAAA
Source organism: Candida dubliniensis CD36 (assembly GCF_000026945.1). Classification (NCBI taxonomy): domain Eukaryota; kingdom Fungi; phylum Ascomycota; class Pichiomycetes; order Serinales; family Debaryomycetaceae; genus Candida; species Candida dubliniensis. The sequence continues at coordinate 2,835,071 of NC_012860.1, read as the reverse complement.
AAAAAAAAGGAGATAAAGATTGGTTGGCAAAAGTTTAATGTTGTATTTTGTTTCAAATTTTTTTTTAGAAAATAAAATACCCAGAATAACTGTTAGGTTGGTTGTAACAATTTCTTTTAGAAGTTCTACTAAGAACATCAACTGTTGATAATGTAATATCAATCAATCAAATCCATAAATAACCAGTCCAATAACAATATCGTTTTTGAGAGTTCGTAATTTAGCAATTATCAACAAAATCAGAAGGAATTCAGCAACAAACCACAACACAAAAAAATCTCAAGAAACGTTTTTTTTTTTTTTTACCGAATTTGATCCCCCCCCCCCCACCCACCCAACGTCGCAGTGACAATTCCCTCCACTCCACTCCGTCGGTTTTCCGCTACAAACTGTCCGGCATCATTAAAATTCAATTAATCACCAGTTTAAACACAACAGTCAATGTCTTCTTTTAACATCTGTAGCAATATATATATTGAGTTGCTATGGTAGTTTTCTTACACATACATCAAAAACAGGATTATTAACAGGATATCTCACAATATTTGAAACATTATCTATCCTATTGATTCTGATTAATGGAAATCACCATTTGTGTTTCATATTTTTCTTTTTGCGACAACGACAACAAGAAAATTAAATTTGGTTCTCCTTTTTTTTTTTTCTCTCTTCCTTCCTTCCTTCCTTCCTTCGTAATATTAATTTCATTATGGAATTCTTCTCTTTTTCCTCTTACAACAACAACAATTACTATTTCTTAATTCAATTCCATCTTTCAATACATCTTATATTATAGACATAGACTATCTTATTTTTGGTGTTAATATTCCATTATATCAATTAACCATGTCCAGGATAAATAACAACAACAACAACAACAACAACAGCAACAACAATAATAATGACAAATCATCTATACTATCCAATATCACCACTACCAACACTACTACTGGTACTAGCACAACTAATACTACATCGGTTCCCTCAATTAAAACAAAGAGAGGATTATCATATATATTAGGAGATTCCAATTCAAATGAAAACCATATTCTACCCATCAATTCTATTCAATATTCCTCATTAAATAATCAATTATATACTGCTGGTAGAGATGGGAATGTTAAAATATGGCAACCATATAATTCTCAATCATATTCCAATCACCATAGCACAAACAGTAGTCAAGATGATCTATTTTCCGATTGCTTAGATCTTGATGAGAAATTATTACGTTTAGAAACTTCAATATCTTCTAATCCATTACCATACAATTACGACGGCAATACAAGTTCTTCCAATTTCAATATTGTTGAAAATTATAATTTGCATTTTGATTGGATTAATGATATACAATTGATTAATAATGATCAAAACTTAATTTCATGTTCATCCGATTTATCTATAAAGATAATTGATTTGCCTACACAACATGACAACGAATTATTTAATAATAGTCATACCAAGGGAACCAATATTCATAAATTACCCAATATTCATACCGATTATATTAAAAAATTATCACCTTTTATCACGAAACCAACCATTGTTAGTGGTGGGCTTGATGGTAAAATTATTGTGTGGGATTTAAACGAATTGAAACCCATCCAATTAATTGAAAATAAAGCAAATGGAGTATTATCACCGTCAATTTATTCATTAGCAAATAACCATAGTAATATAATTAGTACAGGTGGTCCCAACAATACAGTCAATATATTTGATCAACGTGCTAATAATCCTTTCATTCGTAATTTAATTGGTCATCAAGATAATATTCGATGTTTACTTATGAATGATCAATTTATATTGAGTGGGTCTTCTGATACCACAATCAAATTATGGGATTTAAGAACATTTAAAGTATACAAGAATTTTGATATTCATGATGATTCAATATGGTCATTATATTCACAATCAACTAGTCATGATTCATTTAAAACGTTTTATTCGGGTGATAAAAGTGGTAATATTATTAAAACTGATTTATCAAGAGTTTCAATTTTCAATAAGAATAAACTTTCTTCTAATAGAGATGAATTTGGATTTAATAATTATGAAAATAATTTTATTGATGAAAAATTGGGGATATCAACTTTAATTGCTAAAAGTACATCACCCATATTATCAATTTGTCATGAATCAGAACAAGATACAGTATTTGCCACAAATATGGAATCTATGGTTCGATATATTAATCCTGATACTTGTCAATTATCTCAATATCAATATCTTCGACAATGTTTAGATTATTCATACAACACTCACAATGGTAACAGCAATAATAATAATAATAATAATAATAACGATAACACTGACGAGTTGTTACTTCATGATGGTCAATCAAATCCTCCTACTGAAGACTTGAATTCAGATTTTTATGATTTGATCAGTCATTTGTCAATGGATACACATCCTAACAACAATAATAATAATAATATTGATTTACAAAGTACACTTTCTCATGGCAATAACCAACCATATCGTCATTTTTCAAACACCACAAGGCCAATTTCATTAGATGCAAAAGCTAGTGGGTTTGATGATGGTGATGATAATAATGATGATGATGATGATGACGAAAATGAAAATGAAAATGAAAATATTTTGTCCAGGGAAGAGTTTGATTCGATGTTTTTAAACGTCAATGGAGTTGTATCGAGTGAATTCATTAATGCTTTTAAAGATGATACCAATCCATTAATGGTGAAATTACAAACTGATAATAGTGATAACCACAATACAACCATTGATTTAACTCCAATAGAAATTTTATTGAATCCTATACCGATTGAACAAATAACTTTGATTCCATTCAATATATCACCTATTGAAAAATATGATTTAGTACCGAAAAGTATTGTTGCGAAAAAAATGTTTAATAATCGACGTCAAATCATGGTACTTTATTTAAATGGGAATATTAAAATTTGGGATTTGGTGATATTCAAGATTATAAAAATTTTCCCATATCAACAACAAAAACAAGACATACCATTGTCACAAAAATTATTAACAAATAAAGAATTAGACAATCGAATTAAAGAAATGGAAGATTTATTTGAACAATATCAAACTTCTGATACTTTAAATAATTGGTGTGAAGTTGAAATTAAATCAGGGAAATTATTAGTCACGATAAAAGAATCCTCTTATTTAAATGTTGAAATATATTATGATGAATTAATAACCCTGTATCCATTTTTAGATATTAATCATAGTGATAATTCTTCAAGATTTATTGGTAAAACTAAACCAAAAGTTAATAATGATGATAGATTTTATCTTGGTATTATTATGTTAAATTCGATTTTTAAAAGTTATGCATTGTATGAACAAGAATTTGATTTTATATTAAGAGAAGAATTGAAAAATCTTAAACAATGTAATAATCCATCTATTTCAACTAATGGAGGAGGAAATAATAAAATGTTGAAATATTTTGGTAAAAGATCATCATTAATGAAAAATTCCACTTCATCAAATCAATCATCACCAGTTAATTCAACCAATACTAGTATTATTGATGTTCCAATTGAAAAATCATCTAGTAATATAGGTGATAATTCTTTCAATAATGGTACATCAAGTCTATATACAGCAGTCAATGAATTTATTAATACACCAGAAGAAGTTTATGAACAATCAGTTAATTTTGATTATGGTGATACTATAATGAAATTATTACAAATTAATAAGAAAATATATTGGGATAAATATAATGTCCCGGTGAATATGACTAAAGGGAAAGTATTAGAATCAATTTTAGGAGTTGATGAAATAATTACATCGATATCAAAAGCCAATAAAGAAAATAATAACAATAACAATAACAACAATGGAGTGGCAGATTTAAGATATTATCCAATAATTCGTGGTGATATTCATTTCCCTAAAGATTTATTGATTACTATATTTGAATATTCATCAGATTTAGGAAATTATCGTGATTTATTTTCATTTCAATATCAAGATTTAATGAATTTGATGATTATTAATAACAACAACAACATCAACACTAATAATACTGATTCATCAAATTCTTCATTACAATTAATTCAAGATTTACGATTAATGGTACCAAAATGGATTGGTCAACCAATTTTATTTAATAAACATCCTATAAAAGAATCTCCTAAAATAACATTTCAATTAATTGAAGTTGATTATAATCAATTACCTTCAAATTTAAAAATTGGTGGTAAATCAAATAAAAAAATTAAAAAATTACCTGAATTAGAATCATCAATTAAATTAACTTCACATAATATGTTAAGAGTACTGAAAATTTTAAATTATTTAGTTGAAAAATTTGCCAATTCTACTAAAGAAATGAAAGATAAAAATTTAATTCCTAATGATTGGTTAGTATTACAATGTAAAGGACAAGAATTAAATCATGATTTAACTTTACAAACTATAAAAACAAAAATTTGGAAAAGTAGTAGTGATATTGAATTACAATTTAGACGTAAATTTGATAAATAAATATGATAAATAAATAAATGGAGAAAAAAAAAAAAAAAAAAAGAAATAGGGTATAAATACATAAAACTATAAGTTTCAAATTATGAAATAATTAAGAGAACAAACAAACGAACAAATCAAAATAATATACTGAAAAAATGATGATTGATTAATGATTGATTAATGATTGATTAATGATAGATTAATGATTGATTAATGATTGATTAATGATTGATTAATGATAGATTAAGGGTTTGTTAAGGGGATTGTGTAGAATGGGTGATTGTTCGTGGTATATAGTGTGTTTAACGGAGGTGGCGGATAAGCTAGTAAATCTCCGATTTATAATCATTGATGTTATCGTACGATTCAAAAATGTCTTTGTCTTAACCAATATAATATAATATATATATATATATATATATATATATAAAAGCTATAAAAGGAGAAGACTGAATGTGGGTTAGGTGAATTACGGATCAGTGTAATAAATATATATCTATATCTATATATCTATTTGGAGCATTGATCTTGGAAAGAGGGACCAACAAAAACAAAAACAACAAATCTTGATTACATAATCACATCTACATCTCATAGTAGTAATACATACATACATACATACAGGAAAGAACACACAATAACTGTACTTCTGTCAATATTGCGACATTTCACGACATTATATTTAATGGGCAAAGAAAAAGAAAAAGAAAAAAAGAAAAAAAAAATGTGTAGACATTTTAGATTAAAATTTTTGAATTTTTTCCATCTCCATCGAAAAGAAAAAAATAGAAATTACTTTAAACCATCATCAACATCAACATCAACATCTTCATCAATATCATTATCATTATCTTCTTCTTTTTGTTCATCATCATCATCATCATCATCAATATTACCTAAGAATCATCATTGATCAATTTATATCAAATACGATACAACACATACACAAAGACATTATTTCATTTATACAGAATTCTTTTTTGAAAAAATGGATGATACCGATAGAGCAGTTTCTCGTTTATTCAGAAGTTTTAAAACCGTTAAAGAAATGGTTAGAGATAGGGTAAGTATAAATATTGTTATTAAAGAATAGGGAACCCAAAAAAGAAACAACCTCCATTGATCATTAATATCTACTTCGTGGGTGGGGGGGGGGGGCGGCAATTCCTATAATTGAATGATTCTTTTTGGAAGTGTAGGAGGAGGAGGAGGAGTTGGTTTTTTTTTTTTTTATGAGGATTTTTGATTTTGAAAATTTATATTTATATATATATATGAAATATACTAACATATAAACTTATTCAGGGTTATTATATATCACAAGAAGAACTTGATATGACATTAGAAGAATTTCGATCCAAAATTTGTGATTCTATGGGAACACCACAACGTAAACAAATGTGTTTCCAAGCTACACCAACTGGTGAAACATTAGAAAAATTTCCTGAAACTGGTTCATTATGGGTTGAATTTTGTGATGAATCATCAGTTGGAATTAAAACTATGAGAAATTTTTGTATTCATATTACTGAAAAAAATTTTTCTACAGGAATATTTATTTATCAAAATTCTATGACTCCAAGTGCTAATAAATTAATTCCTACAGTTTCACCAGCTACTATAGAAATTTTCCAAGAAAATGATTTAATTGTTAATATTACTCATCATGAATTAGTTCCAAAACATTTAAAATTAAATCATGAAGAAAAAAAAGAATTATTAACAAGATATAGATTAAAAGAATCTCAATTACCAAGAATTCAACGAGAAGATCCTGTAGCAAGATATTTAGGTTTAAAACGTGGTGAAATTGTTAAAATTATTAGAAGATCAGAAACTTCTGGTCGTTATGCATCATATAGAATTTGTTTGTAAAGAAAGGAAAAAAGTGAAAAAGTGAAAAAGTAAAATTAAGAATAATTTGTATATGTATTAAATTAAATAAATAATTAAGTAAAAAACTATTATTATTGATAATCAATTCTACCAGCTATAATACTATCTTGAATTCCTGTCCACCAATTAATATCTTTAAGTAAAATATTATGATAAGGATGTACTGTAACACCATTACAACCAAGAAAAACTGGTGCAATAGTAATTATTATACTATCAATAAGTTTATAATCATTAATTGATAATAAATCATTAATAATTTTAGCTCCACCTTCAATCATAATAGATTTTAATCCCAATTGATATAATTTTTGTAAAATTTTTACCCAATTAATTGATACATTAATAGTTGATAATAATGGTAATTTAATATATTTCCCACCTTGTTTATTCACCATTTTTTCCGATTCAACATTAGGTATAGTTGATTCATCAATGATAATAAATGGAGCTAAACCAGCAGCTTGTGGTGGAGGTGGAGGTGGAGGTGGTGGAGGTGATGTGTTTTGCTTATTGTCCTGTTGTTGTATAGTTGTTGTTTGACAAATTCGACATAATTGACTTTGATGATATTGCCATTTACCATGAGGATCTATTACAACCGGTCTGATTTGATGACCAACTCCAACCCCAACTCCAACTCCAACTCCTTTGTCTATTATTGGTTCTATATATCGACAATTTAATTTAGGATCATCAGCTAATATTGTTCCAATACCAACTAATATACAATCATGTTTGGATCGTAAATAATGTGTCATTGTTTTAGTTTCTAAATGGGATAATTTGGTTTGTGTACCTGGTTGAGCAGCTATTTTAGAATCTAAAGATTGTGCATATGTTAATGTAACAAATGGACGTTTCAACAATTTGTTGTCGTTGTTGTTGTTGTTGGTGGTGGTGGTGGTAATGGTGGTAACTTGTTGGGTAGGTAAATAAGGATCTAGAAATGGTTTCAATGATTCTGGTAATGGAATTAATGACATGGTTTTTTTGATAAATGGCAGTAGGCGGTGATTGATTAATGGAAGCAACCCAAGTGGCCTTAAATCCAAATAGTGGAAGGGAACAAAAAAATAAAAAAAAATTGTAACAATTTTCCGTCGTGGAAAATTTGAAAATCAACAACAACAACAATAACAGTAATTTCCAAAAATCATTTAAACAATTTGTAGTTCACAATTTGCAATATGAAAACTAAATATCAATTATTTTCTACGTAATTGATCTTCTTTTTCTAATTCAATTTGTTTAATTATATCTTGATCACGTTTAAATCGATTCAATTCTCTTTTTTTCCAATTTTCATATTCTAATTCAGGATTAATATCATCAGTATCATTAATTCCATCAAATTCAAGTTTATTATCATTAACTTCTGGAATTACTTGAATTATTTGATGATCTAGTTTTGATATTGTGATTTGTTTTTTCTTATTGATATCTTCATTTAAATCACTACTATTCTCTTCTTCTGATTGTCCTTCTTTTTGATTTGATTCTTTATGAGTCTGACTATTAAGAGAATGATTTTTATTTCTAATGGATTTCGAAATATAAATGGGTTTAGTAATCACTACTTCTTCTTCTTCTTCTTCTTCTTCTTCAGAAGAGGAGGAGGAATCCGTTGTAGAATCTTCATTACTTGAAGAATTAGATTCATTTGCAGATGGTGTTACAGTATGCTTTTGTTGATGGGTTGTCATCTCTAGTTTCAATCTGGATAATCTGAATAATGATACGAGTGTGGTTATCCCGAAACAAAGTATCCACGGAGTTGAGTTGAATTAAACAACTAAAAGATTACAAAAAGTACCTTTAGTTCATGGTAGGTCGTGTGAGATTGGTATTAATGCTTGGTGCCGATGGTGCGTGTATCAATGCACAATTTGAGTCTAGTATCGGTACTACCAATTGTTTTGCCACCACCAGTGGAGTTTGAACAAATCTAACGTGTAAAATAAATTCAATTAATTATTTCTATAATCAAAACATAACACTAATAAGTAGTCAATTCAGTAATATCTAAATGTGGTTAAACTCTTGGATAAAATATACAAATTACAAAAAAAAAAAAAAAAGACGCGTTTTAAAAAAATGAAATAGTCACTGGTACCAAAACTAACTAACATGTGAAAGCAATTTAAATATCCATCTCTCCCTATTTACTTATTTAAATCAAAATTCAATTTTATGTTTACTCCTCCTCCTCCTCCTGTTTTTCTTTTTTAGATTCAGTTAAGAGCCCGGTTAAATCTATTTGCCTTTTCTTCCTCTTTCCCCTCTCCTCCCCTCCACTTATTTAATTAAAATTGCTGGAAGATTGTATTAATGAAATGAATTTGGTGTTTAGGAGTCAACACGTGAAGATAAATGTCGTAAACCACACGACATTTTAACCTGTCAAAAAAAAAAAAAAAAAAAAAAAAGAAATTTATTTTTTCAGTCGTGTTTTCCCTGATTCTGCATATTGAAAGTATACGACATTTTCTAGCAAAGAAAAAAAAAAAAAAAGAAGCAGTAGTCGTGTCCACGACGACTAAATCATCGACATAATCATCCATCAATCATCACACAAACAATAAACAAACAATGAACAATAAACAATAAACAATAATAAATATTACATACATACATAAAATTTTCAAAAAAATTTTCATTCTCATTTTCATTTTCATTTAATTTGGAGTGGCTTTTTTTATATTCTGTTCTGATCAAGTTAACTTAACTTAACTTAACTTAACTTAACTTATTTCTTTTTATTTTTTTTTTTCACCAATCTAGTTCCCACAAGTATATATAAGTTTGAAACTTTCCCTATATTTTTTTATTTTATTGTGGTTTGGTGGTAAATTTCTAAATTCTTTCAACTAACACACATTCGCTTAATTATTATTATCATATACATACATACACTCATTATCATTATCATTACCTTTAATATGTCTTCATTTCCAATTCCTACTTGGGATACACCTTTTGGTATTCAATTATGGCCAATCTTTGATAAATTTGTTAGTCAAATCACTAATAATAAATTTATTCCATCACAATTTCAATTTATTTCTGGTCAATTACCATTATCAACATTACCTGAAGCTCTTACTGCTATAACTATTTATTATATTGTAATATTTGGTGGTGATTATATTTTCAAAAAATTCAATATTAAACCATTAATTTTAAATGGATTATTTCAAATTCATAATTTATTTTTAACTAGTTTATCTTTCACTTTATTAATATTAATGTGTGAACAAATCATCCCCATGATTTATCATTATGGATTATTTTATACTATTTGTGATATTAAAGCTTGGACTCAACCTTTAATTACTTTATATTATCTTAATTATATCACTAAATTTATTGAATTTATTGATACAGTTTTTTTAGTAATTAAACAAAAAAAATTGACATTTTTACATACTTATCATCATGGAGCTACTGCTTTATTATGTTATACTCAATTGGTTGGTACTACTTCTATTTCTTGGGTACCAATTTCATTAAATTTAGCAGTTCATGTATTGATGTATTGGTATTATTTCTTAGCAGCAAGAGGTATTAGAGTTTGGTGGAAAGAATGGGTCACAAGATTTCAAATCATTCAATTTATTATTGATTTAATATTTGTTTATTTTGGTACTTATCAAAAAGTTGTTATTACTCATTTCTCAAAAATTTTACCTTATTGTGGAGATTGTGCTGGTACTATGATTGCCGCTTATTCTGGTTGTGCAATTTTATCATCTTATTTGGTATTATTTATTGCATTTTATATTGATGTTTATCGTAGAAAAGGTTCTACTAAATCAAAAATTGTTAAATCAGTTAAAGGTGGTGTTGCTGCTCAAGTTAATGAATATGTTCATGCTTCAGGTATTCAAACTCCATCCAATGCAAATGCAAACTCCACTGCTAAAACTGTACGTTCTAGAAAGGTCTAAGCAGGGTTGTGTGTGTGTGTGTGTGTGGGGCGTGAGTTGTTGTTGTTGTTGTTGTTGTTGTTGCTTATATTTATGGCGTGTATGCTATTTTGTTTTTTTTTTTTGATTGACATGAAATTAATAATAACCCTATAGATAGTAACATATTATTATATAATCTAATCTTTAATTATTTAATGAACATTTAATTATTTAGAATTGTTAGAAAATGGCTTTATGGTTTATATTTAAATCAAACATTTTATTCTTTTTTGTTGTTAACTATTCTTTCTCTAATGGCTAGTCTATCTTACAAGTTGTCTATTACTTCTTGATAACTTGGTATTCCTTCAGCAGCACCTTTCTTTTGAATTGTTAAACTGCTTGCTGTAGTAGCAAACTTTATTGCATAATCAATCAGTTTACCTAATGCTAAATTCAGAACAATTGCTCCAAAAAATGTATCACCAGCCCCAGTAGTATCAATGACTTTTTCAACTTTTCTAGCTTCAATAAATTGTGGATTATTATTATTATTATTATTATTATTATTATTATTATTATTATTGGTTTCTTTAGCAATATAAATGGATCCTTTACTACCCATAGTTATAATTACCACTTGAACATTATGAGGATTAATTAATTGTTGTAATTCAATGGCCAATTTCAGAAACACTTCAATCAATAATTTACTATTATCACCACCATCACCACTACCACCACGATTGATGTGATTTATTTGATCAATTAAATCTTGTTGATGAGAATTTTTCATTAAATGATTAGCCACATCTAATGCTTCACCTTCATTAACTATTAATAAATCTATTTTCGATAATAATTCTTTAGTAATTAATTCTGATTTAAATGGTGATGGATTATAAGCAATATTCAATTGTGGACGATTTTTTTTAATCCAATTGATTGATTTAATAGTATCAGGATATTCATTTTGTAAAATCACAAATGAATTAAATTCATCATTACCTTTATTTTTTGAGAAAATGGTTTCATATTCTTTATCATCAAGTTTTAATTCCCCATTAGCTCCAGGAATTATTAAAATTCGATTTTCTCCATTATTATTTTGTTCAACTAAAATAATTGCCACTCCAGAAGTTTGATTAATCACAGTGATTACATGATCAACATTAACTTTATTATCAATTAAAAATTGTTTCAATTGTTGACCAAATGAATCATCACCAATTTTACCCACCATACGAATATCAATTTTATCACTACCACAATCATTATGACTCATTAAGATAGAATTTGGTGGAGTTAATTTGGCAACAGCAATAGATTCATATAATCCTTTACCTCCAACATGAGTTTCAAATGAATTTGCTTGATATGTTTCTCCACCTTGAGGGATTTTATTAGTATATGTTACTAAATCATAATTTAATGATCCAATAATAGTAATTGATGGCATGATAATGATGATGATGATAATGATGAAAAAGATAAACAGGATAGAGTTGATATGTTTGAACAAGAATAAACTTGGTTGGATCTATAGTTTTATGTGACGTAATAAAGAATGAAAAAAAAAAAAAAAAAAATTTGTCTCACATTTCCACCAACAGTGTTCTCACATCAACCTGGTGTCGTTAACAAAGTCTACTTCTATCCTTAAAGTATACCAAACTGTTTATTGTTTCTACTCAAACTATTGTTAATGAAATTAACTATATTAAGACAATAAAAAACTCAATATTTATTTGCTATACACAAATTTTGCCTGGTCATCTCTATTTATGGCAATTTACCTTCTCTCTTTAATCTCATTCTTTCAGCAAATGTCATTATCTTCTTTGATGGAGCACTGGCACTATCACTAGCAGTAGTAGTAGTACCACCAGCAGCAGCGGCAGCAGCAGCTTCCATTTCAGCTCTCTTTTTAGCTAAAGCTTCATCTTTTTCCTTTTGAATTCTTAATTCTTCTTTTAATTTAGCCATTTCTGCTGCTTTAACTTTTCTTGCTGCTTCTTCAGCAGCAGCTTTACGTTCTCTTTCTTTTCTAATTTTTAATTCTTCAATACGATGTTTTTTAACTGATTCAATACGTTCTTGTTTAGCTTTTTCCAATTTAATTTGTGCTTCTTTTTGTAATTGTTTCAATTTAACTTCATTTTTAGCATCAATTTCTGATTTAAATTTAGTATAATCAGGTAAAATCCTTGTTAATCTTTTCTTTAATTCAATAACATTTTCATGATCTTTTTTAGCTTTATTAATTTTAGATTGTTTCATAGATTCATAATCTTTCTTTTCTAAATCTAATTGAAATTGTAAATCTGTTTCTAATAAATTCAATTCATATCTTCTATAAGCTCTTTCTAAATGATCAGCTTTTTTAGCAATGATTTGTAATTTATTATCCAATTCTTTTTTATCTTTATTTAATTGTTCAATTTGCATCAATTGTAATTGTGTTGTATCTAAATCTTTCAAATTATTTAAATCAATTTTAATAATCCCTTTAGCATTAATTTCTTCAGCAATTTTCCTTTTTTCATTTTCTTTAATTAATTCACGTTCTTTCTCTAATTTTTCCAATTTTTTACGTTCTTGTTCAGCAATTAATCTTTCTTGTTCTAATTTTTGTTCCATAGCTAATTTTTCTTGTCTTAATCTAGCTTGACGTTCTTCTTCTTCACGTTTACGTTTTTCAGCAATAATTTTACGATCTTTCAAAATCTTGGAACGATCAGAAATCTTTTGTTGTTCATTAACCATATCTTTAATACAACGTTGTAATGCTTCTTGTTTAATTTGTTGTTGACGAATTTCATAATTTGGATCAATCAAATAAATCGATTCACTTAATGTAGCAGCTAATTTACTAATTTGAGTACGAACCAATTCAGCTGGTGAAACTTGTAATTTAGAAGTAGAACTAATAATAGGATTTGTTGTAGTAAAATTAGTTGCAGTACCAGCATTAGCAAATTCTTGATCAATTTCATCAAATGGATTAGATTTAAATGAAACGACTCCTGATTCATGATCAATAGTTAAAGAAACTAAATCATCTTTAACAGCATTAACAATCAAATCTTCAACTTGTAATTCTGATAATGAATATTCTAAATTAGGGAAAATACCTAAAGAAATCAAGAAATCTAATTTAACTGCATCATAAACTTGAGAAACTTGTTGGAAAATTCTAATTAAAATAACTTCAGTTAAAGTTGGAATATATTTTTTAAATTCTTTATCAGATTCAATAGTTTGGAAAAGTTGACTAATTTCTTGTTTAATTGATAATGGATGGAAATCACCCCCTTCTAATAATTCAAATAATTGTTGAATTGGTTCATCAACAAATTTCAAAATTGATTTAGATATAATTGATTTAATTAATCCTTCTCTAGTTGGAACATGAGTTAAATTTAATAATGAAGATAATTTAGAATTTTTACTTTTATGTTCATCAACATCTTGAACCACTCTTTGTGGAATTGATAAAGTTGATAAAATTAAAACTGATGCATATCTTTTCAATTCTTCATCAGTAGCTAAAGGTGATTGAGAATATAAATTGAAAAATTTATTCCAAGCAGCTGCATGATATAAAGTATTATCAGAAACAGCAAAAATTCTTGCCAAATTTTCATAATAATTAGCCATCATATTTGGTTTTGGAGCTTTTTTAGATGCAGTAATTAATGAATGAACATCATCAACTGATCTAAATGATTCTTGCCATAATTCTAATTTAACAGCAATATTCAATTGAGCAAATCTTTGATCCAAATAACGTTGAACAGTTTCAGAATCAGATAAATCAATAGCATTATGACCAGTAGTTTTAGTTTGAGTAGTAACTGATTGCATATGAGTTCTTAATAATTCACATAATCTTCTAAATTCAGCTTTCCTATTGAAATTTAAACAAAATTTAAATGCTTGATTAACAATAGCAGAATAAGTGATTTCTAATTTAGAATTATTTCTTAAAATATCCAATACAGCTCTAAAAGCTTCCCATAAAAATCTTAACCATGGAGTAACTAATTCTCTTTCAGTACGATCAGCTGAATCAGTATTTGAAACAGCACTTAATAAAATACTTTCTGGAGTTTGAGCAGTTTCTAAATCATCATCACCACCTGCTGCTGCTGCATTTTCTTCTTCATCAATTTTAATATCAGCTTTGGCTTGAGCAGCATCTAATTTCTTTTCTGCTAAATCAATAAATTTACGAACAATGGTTTGAACACTTTCTAATCCATTTTCCAGTAATTGAATATTTTTCTTATATTGATGTAATGCATCTTTAGCTAATTTACCTTTTCTTAATTCAACAGCTAATTCAATTAATAAACTAGCAATAGGTTCTAAATCTTGAACTTGTAAATAACGAATTCTTTTTGAAGTGATTAATTCATATAATGTATCTAAAGCAGCTTCCTTTTGTCCAACAGCAATTAAATCTTCAGCACGTTTTAAAACGTTTTCTGGACGGAAATTATGATTCTTATGAGGTGGAGCCATAATTGAAGTTTAATTGATTAAAGATCAAAAAATAAAAAGGGGGGGGTGGGATTGATTTGAAACAGAGATGTTTTATTCTTGATGAAAATTTTTTTTTTTTCAACAGCAGTAAATTTGTCGTGTACATTTGTTAAGAATAAAAAAAAGTTATCAACAAAATATAACAAAGAGCTTTATGTATATATCTATATATATAACAACAACAGTAACAGTCAACTTTCTATGGAGGTGGGAATTGTTGTTCCATTTCAATGACTGATTTAGCTAAATTATCTTTATCAATTAAGATTAAACTTAATTTAGGATCAATACCATATTCAGTAAATACTCTTCTTGAATCAGTTTCTTGTTTATTTTCATTATTATATTCAAATATTCCTTTAAATTGAGTATTAGATTCTAAAATTTGATCTTCAAGATGGAAATAATCCATTTCTATTGGTTTTGGTTCATTATTAGCAATTTTCTTCTTCTTTTTGTGACTAACTTCATCATTGTCTTCTTTTTCCACAGGATCAACTAATTGATAAACTCTTGATATAATTAAAAAATAATCAAATTCATAATTTTCATGAGCATCTTGAGCTTTTTCCATTTCTTGTAAAAGCATTTTATACATTGGAGGAATCACTTCAACTGGCATATTT
The DNA here is from genome assembly GCF_000026945.1 of Candida dubliniensis CD36. Lineage (NCBI taxonomy): Eukaryota > Fungi > Ascomycota > Pichiomycetes > Serinales > Debaryomycetaceae > Candida > Candida dubliniensis. Next base: position 2,819,623 of record NC_012860.1, on the reverse strand, counting down.
ATAAATCTTTCACTAATAATTAATCCAGTTTTCAAATTTTTTTTATCATTATTTTGTTTACCAAAAGTTAATAATTTTTTCAAAATAATATTGAATTCAATTTTTGATTTAGTTTTATTTAAAATATATTCAATTAATTGTTTAATCACTGCCAAATGTAAATTATTAGTTAAATTAATCACACTTAAAATTGCAAATGGGTCACTTTCCATTCCTTCAGTTTTAATTGATGTCCCCACAGAATTTTCTCGTAATATTAAATCAGCTATTTCACTTAAATTGAATTCTCCATTATCATCACCAAATAATTGTCGTAAGAAATTCTTAATGGCATGGAAATCAACTTGAGGATTTAAATCAAAAAAATCAAAATCAACATCAACCGTTTCTTGCATTGCAGCAGCATCATCATCATTACCTTCACCAGCAACAGCAGCATTATCTAATTCAGTTTCTGAATCGGTTGAACTAACATCAATATCTGAATCAGATTCTTCATCTACTCTTCTTTTTCCCATCTTTGAGAGGTAGTAGTATATTGGTTGTAGAAACAAGATGAAATAGTGAATGAGTCGAACCTTTTTTTTTTTTTTTTTTTTTATGGTGAACCAAAAAACTAACCAAAACCATGCGATGATCATCAAATATCAAAGAATTTAGATTAACAATGTCAATATTACAAGGATATTCATCATCAGGTTCAAGTGACGAAGAAAAGGATTCACTAATATCAGAACAACCACCATTTAAGAAAGTGAAAACATTTGCTGGTTCATTTCAACAACAACTACCACCACCACCACCACCACTAACCTCGTCATCATCACTTCAAGATAATTCCAACAATATCAATTATGACAGGAAAATATCAAGTAATGCTAAAAAATTAGCTAAACAATTGAAAAAGCAACGTCATAAACGGGCATCACGATCTGGGATTGATCCATGGACCAATAATTCATCTGATGACAATGAAAATAATACCAACAACAATGAAGAGCAAACCCTACCTAGTCAAGATGTTGAAACGATAAACCACCACGAAGAAACAGAGGTTGTGCCTGCCAATGACGACTTCACTTTTGAACCAAGTTCGGAATTTGTTGGTGATCAAGAATTTGATTATCAAGGACGATCATATTTAACAATACCTAAAAATCTACCTAATAATTTTGATTTAACCAAATCATCACAACAAATTCGAGAATGTTTTGTTCCTAAACGAGTCATTCATATTTTCCCAGGTCATAAACGAGGAGTTAATCGATTAAGATTTTTCCCTGGATCGGGACATTTATTATTATCTTGTGGTAATGATAATTTAATTAAATTATGGTCAATTTATAATACTTTACATGGTAAACAATATCAATTATTAAGAATTTTTAAAGGTCATAATTTACCTGTTAAAGATATAATTTTTAATAAAACTGGTGAACAATTTTTAAGTTGTGGATATGATAAATTTATTCGATTATGGGATACTAAAACTGGTGAAGTAATTAAATCTATAAAAGTAAAATCTATTCCTAATGTATTATTATTTAATCCAAACAATAATCAACAATTTATAGTAGGGTTATCGAATTTTATTATTGAACATTATGATTTTAATTCTATTCAATATAATATTCCTATACAAATTTATGATCATCATCAAGGATCAATTAATGATTTGAAATTATTAGGGTTAGATAAATTTATTTCTTCATCAAATGATAAAACTATTAGATTTTGGCCATGGCAAATAAATATTCCTATTAAAGTAATCACTGATCCTTCACAACATTCAATTCCATCATTGAAAGTTCATCCTACAGCAAATTATATAGCTTTACAAAATATGGATAATACTATTAAAGTCATACATCTGTATGGGAAATTTAAATGGTACAAGAAAAAAATTTTTAAAGGTCATCAAATTGCTGGTTATGGTATTGAAATTGAATTTACTCCTGATGGGAAAATATTAATGAGTGGTGATTGTAATGGATTTGCCTATTTTTGGGATTGGAAAACTTGTAAATTAATTAAAAAATTGAAAATTGTCGATAACAATGGTGGTGGTGGTGGTGGTGGTGGTGGTGATAAGAAGAAACCATTGACTTGTATAGTTGCTCATCCTCAAGAAACTAGTAAAGTTGCAATTGCTGGAAATTCCGGTGAAATATATTATTGTGATTAAATAAATAAATATATATGTATATATATATATTTATAGGCACCCTATTTACATCATTATACAATGTTCCTTTTTATAATCATCTTGTCGTTTTGTTTTCGATTTTTTATGAGAAAATGGATGACGATGTTTCTTTTGATTATTTTCTAAATTTCTTAATGTTTTAGGTAACGGAGAAGTAGTACCACTTGATTTGGTATTAGCATTATCATTTGATGAATCTAAATTAATTGGAGATATTTGTTTATTAAGTTCCCCCACCGATTCAGTCGAATCTACTTTAACACTAGGTGATGTTGTCATTTTAATTGCTCGTTTCCAAATGGATGAATGTGGTGATTTATTTTCATTTTCTTTATTAGGTAAACTTGATTGCTTTGTAGTAGAAGTAGTAGTAGTAGTAGAAGTAGTAGCTGGATTACTATCATCATTATCTGATTTACCAGTCTTTGATTTGGTAAAGTTTGAATTTTTACTTGTGATTGTATGAGTACTACTATTATTAGTAGTACTAATAGATTTCTTTTCTTTATCCAATTGAACAAAACTAATATTGGAATTAACACTCCATTGACTATTTCTTCTAAATTGAGGACTTAATGTAAAACTAGAATTACCATCTTTTAACTTTATTGGTTCTTCTCTATAATAATTTTTATCATCATCAGTGAAATACCAATAATACTTATTTCTAATATCAACATATTTGGGATCTATTGGTGACACATTCAGAATTGGAACACTTTTAGGTTGTGTTTTCACTGATAAATTGTTTTCCGTTGCAACTGCTGTTGGTGCTGGTGCTGGTGCTGGCAGTGGTGTTTCCTTCGCAGTTGTTTCTTCTTGAGACCAATAATTCCCTTTAGAACCTTGAGGTGGAACAATATTACTATCTATAGATGATGCCCCACTAACTTCATGATTACTCACCAATCGATAGAATAACATATATGGCCATTCATCTTTGAAAATCTCAGTAAAAGTTTTTTCAACCACTCGAGAATTTTTTTTCATATCATCATAAAGATACCAAGTTGAATTATTTGCTTCTTGTTCTGTTTCATTGATTTTATTAGTATGTTTACGGACAACAGCAATGAAATGACCCAGTTCAATTTTATCACCACGATGACAAATGGCACTTTCTAAAATCAATCTAAATGAACAACTACTATCATCAATATCATCAGCAACAAATTGAGGTAAATCAATAAATGGTGGGATGATTATTCTTTTTTGGGATCGAGTACCAGAAGCCGCTCCAGAATTAAATCGATATCGTTTTAAACAAATTGGTAAAATTGGTCTTCTAGTGGCAAATTCTTTGGATGTTTTCACAATACTTCCTAATTCATTAGTTATCACATTATCATCAGTGTAAAATGGTAATAATCGAAGAAACATCCATGCTGGTAAACTAACTTCTTTACCAGAAGTACTACCTCGTCTCAGTTTATCATTATTACTCTTGTTGCTTTTAGTATCACCAGTACCAACTGACCAAAATGATAATGTAGTAGATGATCGTTGTCTTACTCCAACTTTAACATTATTGGATTTCACACTATTTGATCGTAAACGAGTTTTATCATCAATATCAATATTTTCAATTGTTTCAAATTCATATTTATTTGACATTGGTGTAGTGATAACTCGAGGTGGTTCATCATCATTTATATTAGTTGCAGTAATCCCTTCAGTGATGTGTGATAATGTGGCTCTTCTTTCTAATTCACGTTTCACACTTATTGAATTGTTGAAATAATGTTCTAAACATTCTTCCAATAATATCAGATCTTCTTCTTCTTCTTCATCATCTTCATGTTGCTGAGGTTGTTGTTCTATTTCATCATTGACTTGTTGGGTTGTGGTTGTGGTTGTGGTTGATTTTTTATCAACTTTTTCAGTATGACTAATACTTCCCTTTTCCACAGGTAATAATTCATCTTCAATTTCTTCATTAGGAATACTAACAAATAATATTCTTTCTTTAGAAATTTTTTCATCATCATTCTTACTAAATTTGCCTCCATGTTTAATATCAATTTTAAAGGTTAATAATGGCATATTTAATGTTTGAGTTAAAAATTCAAATAATGTCGCTGAATCTTGTTGTTTATGACTTAATGCTTCGGTAAAGCCTAATTTCATTAATGCTTCACAAATTTTTGCAGTTAAATCAGTAGTAATCAAATTTCCTGATCGCAATAAATTGACATAAACTCGTAATAATGCAGATAATTGATTTAATAAATATTCTGAATGATTAGGAATAAATAGTATTGGTTCAAAACTTTCTAAATTAGCAAACATGGCAAATAATAATGCATCTAAATAACACATGACATTATCCCAATTTTCTGCTCCCAAAAATTGTATAGAATGATTTAATTTATCCGTGGAAGAATTAGTTAAAAATAATCCTTGACTAGATAATTGAAACATTCGAATTAAATAATATGATTTATTTAAATCCCCTTGAGTGAAGGGAGATTTTAATATGGCAATTATTTGCGTTGTTGAAGGTATAGGAGTTAATTTATTGGTGATGAAATATTTTTGTAAAGTGGTTACGTCATGTGATTTATCAGAATATTTAGTGATATTATAAGGTGTATGTTTAATATGAGTTTGATTATCATTAATTAAATAACTATCAATATACCAAGACCAAAATGAATCGGCAAATATTATTTTATTAGAGGGAGAACCTGGTGGAGTATTGGATTCTGAATTATTGTTAGGACGGGAAAATATTTTAAACATTATAGGAATATGCTGTGTATCTATAGAATGGTGGTAGATGGTGATAAAGTGGTGAAACAAATGTTAATAGAATGGGAGGTGAATGTCTATAAGTATATAAGTATATAATATAAATTAATAAATCAAATGAATAAATTGAAAATTGAAAAAGAATAAATCAAATAAATAAATAAATAAATAAATAAATAAACTCCAATAATAAAATTTTAAAGATCTTACTTCTTTAATTGTTGATTGTTGATTGTTGATTGTTGATTGTTGATTGTTGAGAGAGAGATTGAATTGAATTAAATTGAATATTTTTTCTTCTTCTGTTTGATGTTAATTTAAAAGTTCGTAAAGTTTTGTCTCCGTCCATCGTTTGGTAGACGTGTACCACGTCCAACAATGCGTGCGAATGGTCCAATGTCGTCCAAACTGGTTTGGTCCCGGAAATAACTTTTTCCACAACAATTAACTAAGTTTCAATTGCCGGAATACAATAGTACACGTCGTCCATACTCCCCCCCCCCCCTTTCCTTTCTTTACTCCTTTCCTCCCCCCAACAATATAGTTTGGGTCATCGCCATCCAACTACTTGTTAAACGAGAGGGTTCCACACACGCACATAAACACACTCACACACACACACATTGTTTCAAATAATTACCCCCACTCACTCTTATCAAAGTATAAAGTATTTGCTTATCTAAACATTATCCTTCCCTCATTGGTGTTGTAATTATTGGAAACAACAATAATGTCATCAAATAATTAAAATGTAACCTCAACAGTGCTACCAATTCAATAATCACGGGAAAAAAAAAAGAAATTTTGGGTTATACACTATTAGCTTACATAAGTGCATATACGAAGAATACTAAATTGATTAGTTATTCTGTAAATCTTTATCTAGAGAACATGCAAAGAAATAACTAACTAATATAAGTTTACCCCAGATAACTCCTCTCTTTATAACACTGGGGAGAACATTATCCAAGAAAGAACCTCACTTATTTTAACCAGCTATATAAAACTAAACACATAAGCTTTAACATTATATTACTCTCCCATTTAATCTAATCCACCAGTAATATCTAGATTCTTCATTTTTCGTAACACATCATCAATTCTATCTTCCAATTTCCCTTCAATATAATCTTGTCTTGTTCGAGCATCTAATTTCAATTGTAATTGATTTAATACATGATAATTTTCATTGAAAAATCTCAATTGAATTTTAACAAATGATTCAAATGAAGGATCAAAATAACTTATTCGATGATTAATTAATTTAGGTAATTCAGTTAATAATTGATTATTAATTTCCACATATTTTGATTCTACTTCAGTTAATTCTTGATTATAAGATTTCAATTTCTCTTCATATTGATTATGATTAGATTCTACAACATTAGTTTTCATTGATGGTGATATATTTGTCGTTGGATTGTCAATCAATTTACGAAGTTTATTTTTCATAGCATCATAATCTAATAATTTATTATGTCTTTTCTTAATAATTTCATTGATTTCAATATAATATGAATTGAATCTAGCAATTGGATTTAAAACAGTTTGATTATAAGGATTTTCAAGATTGGTAATACAAGAATCATTCAATTGTTTAATAGTAGCATAATATTCTTGAATTAAATTATTATAACTAGATGTTATTGTTTTGTTGGTGATAGTATTATTATCTCCCTCTTTTTCTTCTTCTTCTTCTTCTTCTTCTTCTTTTTCCTCCTCTTCATGTATTGATGGAATTTTATTTCTTGTACTTACTGACCCAGTTCTTGAAACATTACTCTTGTCATTGTTAGTTCCATAGAATGAATTTAATGATTCAGCAATATTTATTTGTGAATTAGTTAATAATCTTAAACTATCCAAATATAATCGTAAATTTTTTTGTAATTTAATAGAATTCTCTTCCATAGTTCGATATCGTTTTTCTTGGAAGTCATATTCTTTATCAACAGTTTGTTCAATATGACCAGTTTTTAACATAACTTGAGTTCCAGCTCGATTAATCGCTTTTTTAATTCCTATCCATGACATGTCTGATGTGAGCTGAGTATTTGAATTGTTAACTTAAAAGAATATGTGATTTGATTAATAATTAATATGTGTGTTAAGTTAGTTGCCAGTAATCGATGGTGAAGAAAAGAGATTACTAATGAAGCTATTCGATGTATGTATGTGTGTGTATGTGTGTGTATGTGTGCGTGTTTGTGGATTGGTTGTTAAAACAACAAAACTTTTATATTCTTCCCCTTTTTTTTCTTTTTCTTTTTTTTTTTTTTTTTTTTGCCGGGCCTAAACTTTCTGGTGTATTAAATTTGTTTCAAATGGTTTACTATTAAATGACGTTTCAAAATAGAAATAAAATAGTTTTAATAATTTCTAAATAACTGACTTCAATTATTTATAACTTACAAAGTTTAATAATTCATTCTATAAACCTTTGTAAAACGAAGTTTAGGTATGAAATGGAACTATCGGGAAAATCAATTCATTGTATCACGTGCTCTCCGAAAAAAAAAGAAACCTTGACGACTAAAGTCCATTTGGTAGCAGCCAGACAAATAGTTTTTTTGTGTGGTAGCGCACAATAATAAACAAACAACACCCTTTACTAATAGAATTATTAATTAGAATATGAATATACTGAGGTTCTTACACATTTGGTTATGAATATACACATGCCCTTAAAATGCGTTAATATTTGGTCGCAAAGTTATTGAACACATTTCTAATTGCAAGTATCAAAACAAGACACAGTCAAGTGCCAAAAAAGAATATTCAGAGGGAATTTCATCAACAAAGAGCCTCCTAAACTAAATTTTTTGCAGTTTTATTGATTTTGTTTATTAGATTCCTATGTACCACTGTTCCCACCCCAGTTCTAATAAGTACCCTCCAGTTATATTAACTAGCAATTTTTTTTTTTTTTTTTTTTTAATTGAGTTTTTGTTTTCTTCCTTTTTTTTTATTAATTTTCTTGATTTTCAAATTTTTTTTTTTTTGATTTTTCAATTTTCTTGATTTTCCAATTTGAAGCAGATATTTATATACCAGTAAGTTCTTTAAACAGAACCCTTATTGAGATGACTCTGAGGATTATGTAGAAGTAGCCACTGAAGTACTATTTCCAACTGCTTCCAAACAACCACAGCACAAGCCAACACAGCAAGAGCCTGCTCTAATACCAATACAAGCTGCATCAATGTTCCCATGATCAACATAATCAATGTCAGTAGTACCATCACTGTGTAACACAATCTTTCTAACTTTGTTAGGATCAATATCAGAGCTGAATTGTTCGTGTTTAACACCTACGGTAGACACATCTTTATCCAGTAATTCATTAATTACCTCGTAAGAACAGTAGATACCAATGCAGCATGCACCACCAAAGTTAGCACCATAGCATGAACCACGAGCGTCAAGTCCGTCTTCATTTCTACCTTTAATGTACACTCCATTGTATCTGTCATATATGACAGATGCACCTTCTTTTGAAGGACGTTGCATGATTGGCCATGGCCATCCCTCTGAATTACTGACCTCTTCAACCTTAATAGCAGCATTCAGCAACGATGCACCCAAAGCAATTGGTAAACAAAGCAAGATAACTTGGACAAAACCTAACATATTATTGATATTTTGATATTTTGATATTTTGATAATTTGATAATTTGACAATTTGATAATTTGATAATTTGATAATTTTCTAAAGATATAAAGTATTGAAATTGCAAAAAATTATTAAAGGATACTTAACTCCTTTTATAGTTGAATTATTTTCATAATCAATCTGTGATTATCTCTAGGTTTTAGCATATTTCTATTGATATCATTAATAAATCTAAAGGAGGGAAGGGAAGGGAGGAGAGAGGATACTTGATCATATGCCTTTTTTTGCTCTCTTTTGTTGATAAAATGTCTAATAATCACGCAGAAGAATTGAATTTGGCAACCAGAAATCCTTATCATGTTGTTCCTTTATATTACATTTGCATGTTTTTGTATGCTAAAACTGTTAATTATGAAGCAATTGGGTTCTTTTATCCAGTTGATATTATCATTCAAAGACGCAAGACGTGCAAATAAATACCTCAGCTAAGAATAGCCAGAATTTCTGGAAATACTATAATTGGATAAACTTATGGGAAGCAACAAGCAAAGATGCTTATGATCACTTCATTGAAAGGTTACTCGATAAAGAGTAAACGTGTTGAATTATCTCAAAAAAACTTCAGAATGGTTTTGCTGCTAAATGTGTTTAAAAAAAAAAAAAACATTACAAAGAATACCCATCTCCCCCATAAAGGGTTGTACTGTATGAGATTACTGTACTTTTTCGACTATTCTCTAGTTTTGTTTTGTTTTGTTTTGTTTTGCTTTTTTTTTTAGTACAGTCTTTTGAAAACTATTGCAACAAAGATAATACAAATTATTGCATCACCAAACTTAAGTAAAGGCGACAACAATAAAATAGAATTATTCATATCGTTTCTAAGTCCTATTTCCTTGGAGTAGACCTGTCTAAATTGGTTTAAATGCACTTGTGGTCCCAGTAAGTGTTGATTCTAGAATAACTAATGAGGCAATTTATTTCTCCTATCAAAAACAAAAAAAAAAATCGACTAACTTAAGCAACTTCCATGACAAATTTCCCAATCTATATTACTTCACCCTTTGATATACTTTCAAGTTCTTGGGAATGTAAAATTACCTGAAACTATAGGCCACCAGAAGTTAGACCATCTATCAACCAAGAGGAGTATTTGAATGGCATCAAATAAATTTTATCATTTGATAAGAGTTTCCAGATAATTGGACTAAATGCAAATAAATAGAGAATTCCCCATTTAGTACATTTTGGTAATATTTGACATAAGTAGTAATACTTTCCAGCTGAGAATGATTTGTAATGTTGATGTTATCCCAGGTTTCTGTTATGTAGTATTTTTTTCATTTTGTGATAATGATTGTAAAACATTGTTTAACAGTTTCAATTATATAAATAATATTAATCATTAATATTTGATGTGGTTAAGTAAGTAATATATGTGAAAGTTTGATTGTGACAAGGTTATAAAGAAAATGCAAATAGAAAGAAATAGAAGACCCCAACCCCCCCCCCCTCCACAAAAACATCTCGTACTCGTTTCGAAAGACTGCATATAAAGTGTTGCAGATCTTGATTCACGTCAAAAGTAATTGTTATAATTTACACGACTATTAGCAATTACCAATTTATGTGGTCGCAATATTGCGCATTAAAAATATCTGGCAATTGGAAACGCAATGTTGTATAGTTCAAGAGAGCACTTAGTTCACAATAAGGTACAAAAAGTGTCAATAAAACTTATTGCACTAAGGGTTTTAGTAGAAGATTTACAGTATACCTTTTTTTAACTCATGATTCTTCTAATCTTGAGGAAGTGGGAAGCAATTTTATTTGCCCGAGATATATCATGGAATGAATAATTATTTGTTTTAATTTCATCTTCTTGTCTTATCTTCGAGGATCGTATGTGTCAAATAAGAGAAATGTTTTCGAAGCCGTTCAAAATCTCCTCTTTTGTGAGATAAAAGACAAAATTTTCGAGGCTTAGAATTTAGGTGACTTCACAACTAAAAGAAATTATAGATATACAAAACAATTTCAATTTTTTGACATGGAAGTGATTAAAGCTAACTAAAATTTTAGTTTTGAAAATAAAATACCTCATTAACTCGTGTAAAAATAACTCTTGCTGGGGATCAAGCAAGTCATTATCATCAAAGTTCGCTTTACTAATTCATGGTATTTATATAGCTTACACGTTTGTTTGTTTGTTTGTTTTTTTAAAAAGTAGTAATACTTAGGAAGGTTGGGGGTGGGGGCAGTGATAAAGTCATTGCAGTTGAGTGGTTTATTGGCATTACACTAAAGTAGGTTGTCATAATTATAATTGAAACAGAACAATACTATCCCCTCATAATTATAATTTGGTAGAAGTTGATAAAGAAAAACGTGTCAATCCATTTTGACAGATGCCAGTAAACTTATGTTTTCTAAAATGCCACACATTATTCTTTCTCCTATTCTTTTTCTTATTGCTATCATTATTAGCAACTATAATATGTCAAATAAAAGATAATGAACGGCACAAGAATTTGCTTATCTTAAACTTAACAAAAATATCTCATAGAAATATTATTAACCCCTTCCCCCCCCCCTATATAGTTCTAATAAAAAGGAGTTGAATATCCTTTAATAATTTTTGAATATTTAGTTCTCCTTCATTAGAAAATCAATTCAATAGTATGCCAAATTTTGTCGAACTTAATGTATTTGGTATTCCAATTGCTCTTGGAAAAACATTACTGAACGGTGGTATTAAGGTTAAAAATGTTAGTGACTCGGACGAATGGCCATGGCCAATAATGCAACGTCCATTGAAACAAGGCGCCTCAATTTCTTATGACAGATACAGTGGTGTCTACATCAAAGGTGTAAAATTAAGGGGAAGCGAAGTCCCTGATGGTTCTTATGGTATAAAAATTGGTAAATCAAGTTGTATTGGTATCTATGTTTCCACAGACGATGCTGTTCGTAAATCAAAGAATGAAATTGATACAACAATCAATGTTAGTCGTGAACAGTTTAGCTCTAAAATTGATTCCAACAAAGTGAGATGTATTATATTGCATAGTGATGGAACCACTGATATTCAGTACATAAGTTCTGGAAATATCAATTCTGCTGGTTTTGGAGTTGTTCTGGGTTCTTCGTCTACTGGTTTAGGCAATGAATATTTAGAAGTAATTGAAAGTGGTGTTTCTGTGGATGTTCCTACATTATTTTAAGACGTATAGTTAGTACTGTATATGTTTCTTTTAGATACTGAAATATACAATAAGATTGAAAAGAAGAAACAGTTGACTTATTGATCCTGTTGTTGTACTTATCCCCACCCCACAATATCCTTCTTTTTTTTCAACTTTTTTTTGGGCTTAAAATTCAACTCAAAAAATTGTTCACCAATTTCAACCTTTCAATAGGAAATTGGAAATCAAAAGAAACAGTTCTTTTTAAACTTGTTTTAGAAGTTATACTTGTTAGATTAGTAAAACATATATCTTTCAATCGTTAAAACATTAAGTAGTAAAACACACACACACACAATTGATAAAATTGTTTTTCGAGATTTCTCGGTTACTCCTTCCCGCCTTCCTCCTCCCGCCTTTGTTAATTCCTTTTTTTTTTTCTTCTTCTTCTTCTCTATGTGAGAGACATTTGTACACTGACTGACTGACTGACTGACTGACTGACTGACTGACTGACAGTGAACATTCTTTTTCTTCTTCTTCTTCTTTGATCTGGATTAACTGACAAGATTACTTTTATCAACTATTATATAATTTAGTTTTATACTCTTTTATTATCTTTTTACTTGCAACTCCCTGATATATATCATTAGAATTTACTCCTTTTGCCTTGCCTTGTCTTAGCAATGTCATTCCTAGAAGATGGTGAATATGAATTAGACGTATCCATACTTTTAGATAATCCATCAACTAACAATTCCTTCAATGATAATATTGCTATTCGTTATGGATTTATACCTGATTCTATGGATCAGTCTAAACCATTGAAACTATATCAACAAGATCAAACATGTATATTAAAGGCAATCCTGTCTGATTCTGACCCAACACCAATATTTTTTGAAGGTATACCACAACGATATCAAATTAATAATACTACCAGGAATAATAATGCCAACAATGATGCCTATTATTTAACAATAAATTCTTCAAATTGTAACACCAACAATAAAGTAGTTGAATTGAAAAAATTGGATTCAACTATAAAGTTTAATAGAAGTAGAAATGTCACTAAATTAAATAATCAAATTAAAACTTTGGAGAAACAATATCAAGTTCAACAACGACAACTGAAACTATTGAAAAATGATAATAATACAAGAACACCAACACCAAATCTGAACTTAACCTCAAATTCATCAATTATATTACCGCCAACCAAAAAATCAACTCCTAAAACTTCACCCCTTCGAAAACCTACCAAACCAACGGTTACTCCAGTTAGGAAAGTGGCATCAAAACGTCCTCCTTCAGTTACAAATACTCCAGAAATTAAACCTAAAGAAAGTTCATCAGAACCTATAATTAGTGAATCTGATTTTGAAGAGTTGGAAATGGCTGATAACCTGACAGAAGTTCCAGTTATTGAATTCAATTTTGATAATTATGATAATGAAGAGGAAAAAGTGGTGAATAAATCAAAAAATGAAACTACAAAAACTACAAAAGAAGTGAAACAGAAATCAACATCAAAACCAAAACCAAAACCAAAACCAATTGAGGAAACTTCCAAGACAAAAGTGAAATTACAACCTCGAAAACAGAAAAAACAGAAAAAACCACTTAGTAATGAAATTGTTGATTTGACTGATGATTTAGATGATGATTTCAAAGATTTAGAAGATCAATTAGAAGAACTTTTAGAAGAAGAAGAAGAAGAAGAAGAAGAGAAAGAACAACCTCAACCTAAAGAAAACAACTCCGATCAACCCATACAAAAGAAACCATCACCTACTATAGAAGTTGATCCAATAAGTTTTAATGATTCTGATGAAAGTGATTTTGATGATTTCCATTTTACAGGAATTAAAATCGATGAAGGGAATAATTCTTCTACTAAGAATAAACATAATAATAATAATAATAATAATCATAACCATAATGGTAATGATAAATTGAATTTTAACAAGAATGTACTGGGAGGTAAACCAAGAAGTTTACGTGATTTAATAGGAGGTGGGAATACTCCAAGTATAGATGATGGAAGTAGTAGTGAAGAAGAATAATAATAATAGTGATCAATAGCCAGTTATTGAATTATGAATTAATTTAGTTTTAGGTTGATTTTAGATAACTAATGATTTTTGACTGTTTATATTTTTAAGGTATAGAAAAGTATCACCTGAAAGAGAATTGCTTCTTTCTTTATTTATCATTTTATGTAGAAGTCATCATTGATAAATAAGAATAATCTGGCTTAATCTAAATGGGTAAATATCGGAGTTTAACAATTATATGTCTTTAACTTCGAAGAATTGAGTTTTAAGGGATAACTGTAATGTGTATTGGCAAACATGTAGTTACCATGTGTAGGTTTCTTCTCAAAGGGAGATTAAGTATGATTAGATGAGGATACGTAGTTTGATTTATAGTTTAGCACCACAAATTAAATTGATTGACTTCTAAATACAGGTGTTATAGGAAATTGTTGGTGCTTTGAAGGTAAACTTGAATAATAATCAGTTGAAGTTTTCAGAAAGAGATGTTTGAAAACAGGATGATGATTGTAATATGATAAGAAATGAACTTTACCTGGGTTGAGAATACTGTAAAAAGAAAATAGTCTACGAATACTCGTCAAGGAGAACATTGTGTATTCCCATTGTCAGAACCAACAGTTAGAGGTATTCTGCTATATATATATACGGTAGAATCATCGTTAGTTAGTTTGTAATTCTTCTTTCCATAAAACAAGCTTATAATGTTAATAGACACCTTTCACATACGTAGGGATCATCTCTCTTACTTTCATATAAATCACAGAATAAGTCGTGTCAAAGTCAAATTCCTATAAACTTCAAACAAATCTTAAACTGGAATAACCAACCCATAAAAACACAACCATAGTTAAATTTAGTAGATAATGGTAGATTATACATTTGAACAACTTTCTAAACGAATAAATGATCTTGAGTTAATCCTTCTAGATGATAAGAACGACAAAACCAACAACATTGGTGATATTAATGATAATAAAACAATATCATCACAAATTAACCACTTGAAATCACAATTATTTAAATTATATCAACAATATCCTGAATTTCAGAAATTGAATAATATCAATTCACAATTGAAAATATGGCATAAATTACTCACCAATACTTCTATAACCACCACGCCCATCGATCAAGAAACAAAGTTAGAGCTTTTAAATTTACTTTATGACGATCTTATCAATAATGACAATTATGAAAAAATAATAAGTATAATAAATTTCCAATATGAATCTATTATTAATGGTATTAATAATAACTATTTATCATCTTTGGGTTCAATCAATGATACTGGGGAATTATTACAATCTAAACGAAATCAATTGAATCAAATTATGAAAATTCATCAAGCATTAATAATTAAATCAATGATTGTATTAGAACGATATATTCAATGTACTATAAGACAAAATAAATTTTGGATTGATATTGATGATCAATTAATTAAAATTAATGCCAAAATTAAACAATTAGAATTATCAAAACTACAAGCTAATAAATATTAAAGAAAAAAGTCCCATATATATTTGTATATGTATATGTATATTAATAATTGTTGGTATATTGGTAGTATTATACAGATATAGTTTTCCAAATGTTTAATCCATCACCACCAGTAGACACTAAACAACCAGGGATTTGTGGATGCCATCTAACATCTTTAACATCTCTTTGCCAATGAACAAATAATAATTGTGGTGGAATATCATGTAATTCTTGAGCTTCTTTTCTTTGTTGAGAAATTTCTTCATCATCAGCTTCAACAGCAAGATCCCATAATGTAACAGTATTATCTTCTGATGAAACAGCAATGATTGATTCATCTAATGGATTAAATGAAATTGATGTGATGGGTGATTTATGGAAATCATAATTAGCCACTGGTGAAGGATTAGTGTTGTTGTTGTTGTTGTTGTTGTTGTTTGTGAAATTTCTTAAATCCCATACTCCCCAACTACCATTATCATGACCCGATGCTAATAAATGATTAATTTTAGAACTCCATGATATCACATTAACATCAGATTTAGATGCAATTACTGATAATGCTGGTTTATGTTTTTTCGATCTTGTATCCCAAATACGAATATATCCATCACATCCACCAGTGGCAAATACTGTAGTTTCACCAGTGGACCATTGAATATCTTCAATTGATGATTGTGATGCGAAAAATGGAGTTTTATCAGTAATCCAACTCGATGTAGTTCTATTAGTTAAATAAATTCTTCCTGACATATCTCCAGATAATAAAGCTCCCGTATTGACTAATGGAGACCAATCTAATCCATAACCTTCAACATTACCATGAGCACGAATAGTATGAATTGGTCTTTTCGATGATTTAGGAATCATATATCCTGGTGTATCAAATGCTTTATATTGTGCCAGTAAATCAAATATATAAACTTCACCATTTTCTGACATTGAAGCAGTTAAATATTCCCCAGTTTGTTGAGCATGAGGACTTACTCTTACTCTATTTGTGGTGTGTCTTAATGGAATAGATTCTGAATCTAATATAGGATCACTATCAACTTCATCTTCATCATCGTCCTCGTCTTCATCTTCTTCTTCATTTTCATCTTTAACTAATGTTTTAGCCAATGAAGATGCTTTCATTGCTAATAATTCATTATCTTTGGCTTTGGCAGCTTGAGTAGCAGTAGCTAAATAAACAGTTGCTGGATATGATCTTCTTTCATTACCTAAAGAATCTGGTAAAATATCAACCGTTAAACAAGGCCATGGTAAATTGATATTATGTAACATTTCATAAACAGTTGGATCTGCTTCTAATACTTCATCTGGACCTAATGGTTTAGATTTATGAGGTAAATATATTGATGATTGCACTTGTTCTTGTTCTTGTTCTTGTTCTTTGGCTTCTAATTCTTCAATTTTAACTTGTGTGGAATTTTCATCAATCATATCATCATCTTCATCGCCATCATTGTTATCATCCAATTCTATGATTTCTTCATCACTTTCAAACTCATCTCCATATGGATCTTCAAATTCACCAATATCCATATTGTCTTGTTCTTCTTCCTTTCCAGTTGTAGTAGTTGGAAAAGAATCTTTATTGGTTTTAATGGCGGTATGACTGGTAGAATCATTGCCATTTAAATCGTCTTCAGCTGATCTTTTTGACATCTTTTTGTTATCTAGGAATGTTCAACTTAATTGAAAGTAAAAATGGAAGATGAAATTTTTTTTTAAGAAACTTTATGAATGATGATGAGATGAGAAAAGAAGAATGAAAAATCTTTGTGTGCGACACGAACTTAATTCACCACCACAATACACCTTCATCATTCAACCGTACATTCATTACTTATGGAAAGGAAATCATTTTTAGATCAAGAGGCACCTGAAGGATATGTTGCCGGTCTGGCAAGAGGGGCTGTTGGATTTAGAACCAGTACATCTCCAGATAGTTTCAATCGAGGTATTGCCATCGTACAAAATGAAGAAGATGAAGAAGAGGATGACAATAACAACAAAAGCACACCACAATTGAATGAAGATGGGATTTTATCTACAAATAAACGAGGCAAAGTAGATGAAGAAGATGAAGAAGCAGATCGAATATATAATGAAATTGAAAAGAAACTACAATTCAAGAAAAGGAAATCACCCAATAATGACAATACTAAAACTAAACCTACTACCATTGACAATTCTTCTAGTCAATTTTCTGATTTGAAACGACAATTGGCAAATTTGACCGAAGATGATTGGTTGAATCTACCTGAACCTGGTGATATGACTAGGAAAAACAAACGAACAAGATTATTAGAACAACAACAACAAAGAATGTATTCTGCTCCTGATACCTTAATTTCCAATTCTAGTTCTACCACCAATACAACAAATTTCAAATCCTTATCTGAATCAAGAGATAAATTATTAGGGTCTCAATTGGATAATCTACTACCGTCATACATTAAAAATAATGGCCAATCTACAAGCACCACCACCACCACCACAGCCAATGAGGAATTACAACAAAGTATTTTGAATATGACTGGGGTTGAACAAGATTCTAAATATGCTGATCTTCAAAAAAGTAGAGTTATATTATCATCACTTCGTAAATCTGAACCATATAAACCAAGTTCATGGATTCTGTCTGCAAGATTAGAAGAACAAGAAGGGAAGAATTTAAAACTTGCTAAACAATATATTTTAGAAGGATGTAAAAAATGTCCTAGAAATGATGAAATTTGGTTAGAAAATATTCGATTGAATCAATCAGATATTAAATTATGTAAACAATTAATTACCAATGGTTTAAATTATAATCCTAAATCAGAAAAATTATGGTTAAAAGCTACAGAATTGGAAATTAACAATATTAATAAACGTAAAGTATTAATGAAAGGTTTAGAAAAATTGCCTAATAATAATCAATTATGGAAACAATTAATTGAATTAGAAAATGATCAAAATATGGTGAAAAAATTATTATCAAAAGCCGTTCAATTATGTTCACAAGATTGGGAATTTTGGTCAGCATTATTAAATATATCTAATTATGAAGAAAGTAAAAAACTATTGAATCAAGCTAGAAAATCGATTAAAGAAGTTAAAAATATATCGAAAGTTTGGATAACTGCTTGTCAATTAGAAGAAAGAGAATACGGTTCAAATAAGATTGATATTAATAAATTAATTAAACTTATGGATAAGGCAATGAAAGAAATCCCCATTGATAAAATGACAAAAAATGATTGGTATAAATTAGCTTGTGATTCTGAAAAGGAAAATTTTCAAGTCACTAGTAAAACAATAATTATTAGTTATTTGAAACTTCAGGGGTTAGATCAATCAATATTTGAAGATGTTGATAAATTTTTCACTGATGGATATATTATTGTTGGGAAATCAATATTAGATTATATTGTGACTACTAATTCATCTAATGATATTACCAAATGGAAACGAATCTTTGCTTTGGTTAAGAAATTCAATCAAGAAGTATCATTATCGTTGTTATTTACATATTATGATAAGGCAATTTCTTTAAATCCTCAAGTACCTTTGTTTTATTTGATGTATGCCAAAGATAAATGGCAATTATCTAAAGATATCCCCCAAGCTAGATCGATTTTAGATTCAGGTGAACTGGTGAATCCAACTGATTTATCAATAAAATTTGCAATAATTAAATTAGAACTTAAAGCAGGTAATTTACAAAATGCTTCAAAATATATTAAAGCCATACTTGATAGAACACCCATGGAATCAGAGAAATTTTGGTATAAATATATTCATATTTTACGATGTCTTAATAGTGATATAATCATATTAAAAGAAGTCATACAAAAGGCATTAGAATTATTCCCCAATTGTTGGAAATTATATCTTCAAAATATTGAAATTTTAGAAGATATTAATGAATTGGAAGAAGCAAGAGAAATTGCTTTAGTGGGTGTTAAAAAATGTCCTCAATGTATATATTTATGGATAAAATTATCACAAATTGATGAAAAGGCCAAAATCATAATTCGAGCTCGATCAATATTAGATCAAGCAATATTAGCAAATTCTAATAACCCTGAACTCTGGGTTTATAAAATTCAATTTGAAAAAAGAATTGGGAACTCATCATCATCCATACAAAATTTAACTAATAAAGCCATTAAACAATTCCCTAATGATCCTTGGTTATGGATTATTAATTTATCATTAATTCTGAAAATGTCTCAACGTAAAACAATTTTCTTAGATGCTTTAAAGGCAACTAATAATTCAAATTTAATATTATTAATCATTGGGATATTTTTTTGGTTTGATGGGAAATATTCCAAAAGTAAAAATTGGTTTGAAAGAAGTTTACAACTGGATAATACTAATGGTGATACTTGGGGTTGGATGTATAATTATTTGAAAAAATTTGGTACAACAAAAGAATTGGATACATTCTTAATTGATTATGAATCCAAATATGATTCAATTAATAAAGGTCAATTCTTCAATAAAATTAATAAAGATATTAAAAATTATAATAAATCACCTAAAGAAATTTTAGATATTGTCGCTATAGAAGTTTTAAACTACATCAAATAGTAATATACACGGGCCTATTTATTTAGTAGTATATATCTCGTAAAGTTTTAAATTGACGGCACTTAATAAACATGGAAATTGATTATTTTCATTCACCCAATATTGAGCTAATTCTTCACAAATTTGTTTAAATTGGAAATTCCCATGAGCTTTTAATCCTCGATTTTCAATATCAATAATTAAATAACAATCTTCTTCAATTGGAATATATCTTGATCTTAATTTAATTCTGGAAAATAAATCGGTAGGGTTTATTGGATTAGGTAAAAATTCAATGATAAATCCAAAATATTTCGCTATCACAGTAATAATATCTTTACTTTTCTTGGTGAAAACTTCTCTTAATCGAATTGATCGTTTAGTTAAATGATCAATTTGTGTTTGTAATCTTTGTTTATCATCTTCTTGACGTTGGAATACCCCTTTGGGTATTGACTCTTCTATAGGTGAATTCTTAATATATTTGTTAATTAATTCTTCATTTTCTTTCCGAAGAGCAATTAATGTTGATTGTTTAATAAATTGATCTTGAGAAATTAAATTGTTCTTTAATTGTAATATACGATATTGTTCTTTTTTAGTTTCAACTTTATCTAATTCAGATATTTTAAATTTCAATTGTTCAATTGTTGATTCTGCTTGTTTAAGTTTAGATGATATCTCAATGTTTTCTTTTTCTAATTCCATTACTTGAGTTTTAAATGAATAATTACCTTCCACCAGTCTTCGACGCTTATTGGAGTTATTCTCATCTGTTATAGTTGATGATTTATATTCCAAGTTTTTCTTCTCTAATTCATCAATCTTGGTTTTGTATTCATCGACTAATTTCTCTAAATTGGTCATATATTGCAGAATTGATTTATCTTCGGTATTTTCTTCTTTTTCTTGCTTTTTCTGTTGATTAGCATGTATTTGTTCCATTTGTTTCAACAGGTTTCTTAAAAATGTAATTTCTTTTTCTCGTAATGATTTTGTTCGTTCCAATTTAGTATTTTGTTCAGCATATACTTTTAATTTGGATTCTAAATCAGTAATTGTGGGGAGATAATCCGTTTCAATTTCTTTAGCGTGATCTTCTAATTCTTTAGTTAATTCTTTCACTTGTAGAATTTTGGAATCATATTTCTCTTGTAAAGTAAGGTTTTTCGCTTGAAGATTATTACAATAGTCAATAAAACTTTTCACTTTACTAGTACGAACAGTGTCATCATTATTCTTCTCAATATCTTTGTGTTCATTTGACAAAGTTATAGCTGTATCCAATGCTTTAAACAAATCATTATATTTAGTTTCTAATTGAAGCTTTTCAATTTCCAATTGTAAATATTTGGATTCGATATTCTCCAAATTCTGTAATTTCTTGAACAATGATTGGTTTTGTTGTTTCAATAATTCGTTCGATGTTTTATTTTGTAACAATTGATCTATTTTAGTTTGTAATTGATGATTGATATTTTGTAAATTGTCACTTTTGGTAGTTAAATTTTTATATAATAAATTATCTGATCCATTTTTCTTATCTAATATTTTAGAATATTGTTCTAATTCAATAATTGCTGTATCACTGGTCTTTTGTAATTCTTGATTTGTTTTTTCTTTAACTTTCAATTCTTGTTGTAATTTATCATTTACTTCGATTTCTTTATTCAAATCATGCACAATTTGTTGGTTCTTTCGATTAAGTTTATTAAATTTATCAAGTAATGAATTATAATCTTTGGTCAATTTCAAATTCTCCCGTTTATAAGTTTGAATTTCTTCAGATAATTGATTTATATTACTTGAGGAGACTTGTTCTTGATTAGTCAATTTAGATTCCAATTGATTCTTCTCATCATAAATATATTTAAAATTCAATTTCAAATTTTCAAGTTCTTGATTCTTTTCATCTATGATTTTACGATAATCTGATGCAACTTGTTCTTTCTCTTGTTGAAGAATACGGTTTTCAGTCTTGATGGTATCTAATTGAAATTCTAATTTGGAAACATATGCCTTGGAGATTGAGTTTTCATTAAGTATACTGCTATTATTATTACTATTAATGCTATTGTTTGACCTATGATCAACAAATGGTGATGAACCTGTTGACATTGTCAGTTGGTAAATGGGTATTAATTTGGAATGGAAGGATCTATGCTTGTTGTTGTTGTCTAGAAAAATTTATTATAAATGTCGTGTTGTCGTTTAAATGCAAAAGTGAATGTCGTGCGAGAGAAAGAAGGACATAGTGAAAAGTCAGACGACATTTACACCAAGTAAGAATTGCTTTTTTTTGAATCAGCGGACACGAAATGGAAAGCTTTTTCTAAATCAATTCCCACTTTACACCAATTTGACCTTCTTTTATCATTACCGTTACCCTTCCATATTATTGATTGATTTTTTTTCAGTTTTGTCATATATATAGTTTCATTGCAAATAATAATAATAATAGATATACAAATATAATGTCAAAAATGTGAGTATAAACTTTAAGAAACCCCATTGATTGATATTGGTTTACTCATATACTAACTATCCATTTTTGATAGTCCAAGAAATTTCAAATTATTAGAAGAATTAGAAAAAGGTGAAAAAGGTTTAGGAGCAGAATCAATTAGTTATGGATTAACTAATCAAGATGATATTACCATGACATATTGGAATGGTACCATTCTTGGTCCTCCACATCTGAATCATGAAAATAGAATATATTCATTAAATATTATTTGTGATGAAAGTTATCCTGATAAACCACCAATAGTTACATTTGTTTCTAAAATTAATTTACCTTGTGTAGATAAAAATGGTCATGTCTTGGTTGAAGAATTTGATACTTTAAAAAATTGGAAACGATCTTATACTATGGAAACTATCTTATTGGAATTAAGAAAAAGTATGGCATCACCTACAAATAAAAAATTACAACAACCACCTGAAGGTTCTACTTATTAGATAATGAATTATTGTTATTATATTGTCATTTGCTAAATTGCATTTTGTTCTATCACTATTTCATTTTTTATATTCTTTCTTTCTATGTATGTTTGTTTTTGTTAGAATAAGAATAAACAAGTACTATTTTATATTCTATAAATTACCATCCGATTCAATCTCCATAAATTTCTTAAACTCTCGTTCAGCATTTAAAAAATCTTGAACATCTTTACCATATTTACTATCGGGATCAACCAAATCATGATTAGTTTGATCATCAGTGATTTCAATATTTATCCATTTTTCAATTCTTAATTTTTTACCATCGGCAGTCTTGGTTATAGTCGGTACTAAACATCGTTGGAAAATTCGTTTAAATGGTAAACATATAATTTCTGATGTCACATTTTCATTTCTAATAGTTGTGGGTCTAAATGTACATTCATGTTGAGTTATAGATCTCAATTGACATCTATATTTCTGAGGATTCTCTAATTGATCTTTGTATTGTTTTCGTACTTCTGATATGGTATAAACAGGTACTGGAGGTGCCATTGTTGATTTGGATAGTTCTTGTTGTTGTTGTAGTGTTTTCCAACTGAAAAGAAAGATGATATTTGGGAGGGTTGTCTATATTGATTAACGATCCCCTCTGTCTTTTTTTTTTTTTTTGGTGCTCTTACTTGTTCGAGTTTACTCTTTCAAGTATATTGAATGGTATTCCAACGTTCATGAAAGATAATAACCACAGAATAAAATCTTTTCCTTTATTATCATATCTACTTCTAGCAAAGAACTTGTCTTAGTTCTTTATATCATTTTCAAATCAAACTTCAATTGGGTAAACGCTTGGCCAGGTATTTAGGAGTCGTGCTTTTTGGTCAATATCAACATCTCTCTCTCCACAAACATCTTTTCTTTTTAAAACGGCATCGACAACTCTTTCTATTTTTGATTACAAATTTTATCATTAATAGACAATATCTTACGTATCTCATTTAATCAGTATGTCAACAAATCATAGACCGCAATTAGAAAGTAAACGAGGAAAAGTTATTAGAATAAAAGATAGTATTAAACATGCTAGGGGATTACCTCAACAAACATCAATAAAATATCGACAAGATATCAAGAATGATAAGACAACCACAGAGTTTAATGATTCACATAAACATGAAAGTATAAATCCACCAACTAAAAAACTCAAGATTGAACCCAAGAAAGAAATAACGGATAAGCCAGCAAACCAAGAAGTCGATGAAATAGAAATACTGTCAAAAAATCATGATGAATCAGAGATATCCGCCAATGAAAAACTGGAATCGGAAGAGGAATCAGATGAAGACTCAGAAGAAGATTCAGATGATGATACTGCGTTACTTTTAAAAGAAATAGAAAATATACGACGAGAAAAGGAAAAACAAGATTCAACCACCAATAATTCAATAGCTTTACACAACAATGAAACTACACTGAAAAAGAAAAGTTGGAGACTGTCAACTACTTTTAATAATAAATCTAAAAAGCAATCAATAAATAATAAAACTTATACTACTGATACATTGAATTCTGAACATCATCAAAAATTCATGTCCAAATATATTCGTTGATTCTACAAATAAATAATTCTTTTCTTTAAAAAATGAAACGATAAAAATTATTACATATTTAACTAATATACAAGTACATAAATACATCGCAATTTACTTTCTAATTTATTCATTTATTTCTTTTTTTATTTTAGTTTGTTTTTTATTGTAGCATCTTCTTATTCGAGAGTTTGACTTATTCTAGCATCAAGATAAGCAATATCTTCTTTAAGACTAGCTTCTTCAACCGTTTTGACTAATTCTTTAGTACATTTAGCAATATCAAATGAAATTCCTGCTAATCTTTGTTTGAAATTCTTATCCGCAAATGAAGTATCAGGTTTTTCTCCAGGTTTACATAAAATATTCATTCTATGATAACAATCTTCTAAACTTTTAACAACCCAACTTCCATGTTCTTTTAATTGAGCATTACGAGTTTGATTCATAGATGTATTGGTGGCCTCAGTCATTTGTGAAATCACAACAGTGATAGCTTTGGTCTTTTCACGTAATTCACCTCTAGTAGCATTCGGCTTCTTAATAGCTGCAAGCAATGATTGAATTGTGTTGATAACTTGCACTGTTTGATGTTCCAAATAAAGTAAAACTTGAGTTAATGTGTTGTCTGGATCATCAATATCAAACAAATCCACATTAAAAGTAGCAGCCGCCATTGACTTTCTATATTCTTGTCTTTGTCTGGCTCTGATTTCTTCCTCTGTTTCTTCTTCTTCACTGTAGGATTCTTCAGATGCCGGCGTGGCTGGTTTCTGTTGTTTAGACTTTTGTAATAAAGATCTTTGCTGTTGTGGCTTGTGCTCAGTTTTACTACTTTCTTCTGGTTCGTGCTTGATTCCCTTTGAAGAAGGTTCTTTCATTACATCTTTCCTCTCTATTGGCAATTCTTTACTTTTGTCAGCCTCATGTTCACTACCATGTGTAGTCTTCTGTTCGGGATATTGAACTTGAACAGGCTTACCAATTATTTCATCATCAACATCTTTTGGTGGTGACGTTTCAACAGTATTCATAAGATTCTCATTTTGAGTATCATTTTGTTTCTCATTATCAGAAATTGTATCATCAGATTGAGAAGATTCAATGTTCTTTCCTGATTCTTCATCCTCTGGTGGTGGTGCTTCTTCTTCTTCTTCTTTCTTTGTTTCTCCAGTGAATCTATCTCTAAGTGATTGAAATAATCCTTTGCTTTTAACTGGCGCAGAACTTGAAGTAGATGTGTCAGATGAAGTAGATGTTTCAGCAGCACCAGCACTAGTAGAATTCTCAACTCCTTTTTTAGATGTTTCTTCAGAAACCAGATGAATAGCACTGAATGGTGCTGACAATTGCCCAGGATCTTTTTCGTTTTTGAGTGATTTACTCAGTTCAAACGAAGTCTTCATGGATTTGAAAGGAACTTTATCTTGTCCTGGTGATTTCTTTGGCGATGGAGAAGAAAGTACATCTTCTTTTTGTGGACTTTCAAATTGTTTCACTTTGTCAAGAACACCTTTCTTTGTTGGAGATACCTTTGATGCTTGTGAAATAGATTTTTGGGATTCTGGTGAAGATTCTGGAGATGTGATTCTTCTAGCTAATTCTTGAACTCCTTGTGGAAGTTTCTCTGATTTATTCTTAACCGGAGAGTATTTTCGAGATGAGGGTTGTTCTGAAAGATTGTTCTCATATTTAGAAGCTAACAGGGCAATACTTCCCTTCTTCTTGCCTTCATTTTCAAAATTCTCCTTTTGAGATGCCACTTCATTGTTATTACTCAATCCTCGTGTGGCAACATCTTCTTTTCTACTATTGCTTTCATGAACATTGTCCAAATTCTTGCCAAATGTGTATGCAGTTTCAAAGCTATCATCCTGGTCGTTATCAAAACTTTGATCGGTATCTCTCATTGGCAGAGCATACTTGTCTTCACTTGAATCTAAACTGGTCTCACGAGCTGGAGACTTATCCAAGTTTGGTTTATATGAATTCAAATTTCCTGAGTTTTGCGTGACAAAATTGTTACCTGAGTCCAAGTTTCTCAATTTCTGATATCCGACATTATCATGGAAATTGGAATTGGAATTGCTGGTGGCGAACTCGGGTTCAACACCATCCGCACTTATTGATCGACTAACTTTGACTTTAGTTGGTGTGCTGTTAGTACTAAAACCTCCTGAAGTGAGATTCCCAGTTTGAACATCAGCATCAACTGGCTTCCTAGTAAAATTATCATCAGCAGGTACATCATCATTCAAATTATCTTCGTTTTCATCAGAGTCATAGTTTTGATATCTTGGAGATATAGAAATAGGATTATCGTTAAAAGCAACATTATGCGTAGATTTCTTTGTACGCGAGTCTCCGTATGCAGAAACAACTTGAGCAGCTGCAGGGACCAGGGCACCACCAACAGTAGCTGCAACTGTTGCGCCCTTAGAAAAAGACGCCGCATGAGCTGCATTTGTTGATGATTTTTCTTCTCTAGCTTTCTCTCTTTGAGCTCTTAATGCTGTGAATGCACTTGTAGCTTTGGATTTTACTGGTTTATCTCTTGTCTCATCAATAAATGGAGACTGTTCCTCGTAATGTAAAGCTCTAGTTTCTGAATTTGATTCTTGGGTAGGTTCTTGTTGGCTCTGATTAACCTTTAATTTATTGGCCATACGTAGTGGTCTAACACCAAAATCTTCATTTACTGACTTTTTAGGAACTTTTGTCTCCACGTCAAGCACTCTTAAATTGGTTGAATTCTCATTTAGCTTACACTCTGCTATCAAGTCACAAAGTATACAATTCAATTCACCAATTGATTTTTCCACAATGTAACGAGGAAACAATTGCTTATATGTAGCGTGATATCTTGTGGCAGTTAATGAGTAGGCAACTGCTTCCCTTAACATAACTGAATGCTCATTACTGCCCAAACGTTGACGATCACCTTGGTTGGCAATTTCATTTATAACAATTGCAAGTTTAGAAATTTTTTCAAACAAGATATCTGAATCACATTTTTCACTGGCTAAATACCCCAAAAATGAATCAATCAAAGCAAGAGCATCACTGACTAATTTTATTGAAATTAAACCGTGAGACGCAACAAATGGCTTCAATTCCATTTTAGGTAATGAAGCCTTTT
The DNA here is from genome assembly GCF_000026945.1 of Candida dubliniensis CD36. Classification (NCBI taxonomy): domain Eukaryota; kingdom Fungi; phylum Ascomycota; class Pichiomycetes; order Serinales; family Debaryomycetaceae; genus Candida; species Candida dubliniensis. Next base: position 2,792,086 of record NC_012860.1, on the reverse strand, counting down.
TGATATCCCGTGCAATTGCATTGGATCTGGAATCTTCGTATCGGCGTTGCCAAAGCTTAATTTGGTTTTTCAATTCTAGGGTAGATGGGTTATTGGAAGTCGATCCAGGAGAAAGTTGAATAGTTTCCAACTTTTCCAAAAATTCATCCACACTCTTTTGTGATAATTTAGCTGAATTACCTGAATTGGTACTACTGATGGCATTGATTGCTGTTGGTGGGCTGCCAACACTTCTGGGACTGGATGAGGTATTCTTTAATGATTGGTTCTCAAGTCTCAATGCTGCATTTATTGATTTCAATCTTTCTATCTCTTTAGAATTTTCATCAGAATTGCCTATAGATTTGGTTAGGTTGTCGTGCTTTGTTATCCAACGCTCTTTCTCTTTCCCTAAAGACTCCAACTCATCACTGAGAGATTTGTTTTGATTGACAGAAAAATTATAATCTTCTTGAAGAGACTCAAGCTTGCCTTTCAATTTTGACCTTTCGGACTCTGCTGTTTTCAACTTATTCTTGAGGTCATTAACTAATGTCTCCAACTTGGCTAATTCGCTATCCTTTTCATTATGACTAAGACTTCTCTCGCCTTTTGTGTTTATATCTCTATTATTACTTATAGAGTTGGAGTGTTGGTGTTGTGTTTGTGCTGGATCAGAAATATTCTTTCCTTTTTCCTTTTCTTCTTCCTCTTCCTCTTGTTCATCATCTCCTTCATCATCACTAGACCAATCAAGATTAGCCTTTGTTGGTACTACTTGAGAAGGTTGAATACCTATTGATTGATTAGATGCTTCAGCATTTGGCATAGTGATGTTTTTGCTGGAAGTGTTGTTCAAGTCATCTTTACTATCATTTAATTTCTCTTCGTCAACTTCTTTTGTTGCGGCAAAGTCATTCAAATGGTGTGATGCCAGACGACTATGATAACCATTGGAAGATTCATTGCGATGATGACTGGAAGCTAACGATGATTTGCGTTCATGTTGGAACTGGCTTCCATTAGATGACATTGAAGTGGTGTGTGAATGTTGCAGTTGTCTTTCCACGTGCAAGTCTCTTCGTTCTATTTCATATGAGATATCAGCCACTAAATCTTTGAATCTAGTTTGTGGTAAAGATGCCAATTTTTGTCTTGCTTGATTTCTTTTTGGGTGGAAAGAAGATTTAGGTAACAAATAATCTGGTTCTGATCTACTTTCATCTATTCTTCTTCTTAATTCATCATAAACATCGGTACTTAACTCTTTGAATTGCGCTGATGATAATTTCAATAGTTTCTCTCTGGCTCTTTGGGCTCGAGATGAATTTGATTTGGATCTTGATTGTTGATCATCCGATATAGCAAGAAACTGTTTCAACACTTTATAATGTTGAACAAGATCTTTTTCACTCATTATATGTGTAGTTTATATACTATGATATTGCAAATGATATGAAATGAAAAAGGTGATGGGGATCTGGAATAAAATACAATGAAACCAATAGTAATATTTTGTTGAATATAAGATAATAAAAGACAAGGGAAAGAAATTAATGGGTTGTTGTGTTGCTAAAATTTTTATTTCTCTCTGTTTCAGTTTTTTTTTTTTTGTTTTTGGGTTTCCCTATTCAGAGGTGAATGTAGTTGTTGTTGTTGTTGTTGTGGTAGAGAACAAAAAAAATTGAAGAAAGGGGAAGAAGAAGAAAAAAAAAATTTTGAAATTTTTAATAGTAAAATCAGATTTTATAAAAATCTAAAATTAACACTAAAAAAGAAACCACAGGACGCGTATCAGATGTAATTATAAAGTAGAAGCAGAGAGAGGGCAGTAATTAAGTAAGTCGTTTAGGAAGGAATAGGAACAGAATACAGGAAAAGTAGTGGTGGTGATGATGAGCAAAAGAACATAGTAACACAACTACGAATAATTAACACAGATCACACAGATCACAAAAAAAAGAAATGAAATTTTCATAATTGTAGTAGATTTGTTTGCAGAACAGGAGTTGAGCCCAAAAGTTCGAGATCACTTGGCCAAGAATTCTGGTTGGTCTTTCAACCTAGGTGGGTGACTTCTTCGGCACTATCTTACTCATAAAAATCAATAGAATCTATTCTTCAACTCCCTATTGTTTATGTATATATTAACTGCAGATAGTTGGCTGGCTGTTGGGAATAAAAATTGTTAGACTAATCTGCAATTATATTTTTAATCAATGTGTTACCAACACAACCAAGGAATTTCTTAGTTTAATTTATCCACACTTACACGAAAAGTAAAAAGTAAATCGAACAAAAAAAACTAGCTTTGTGTTTCATCTCACACAAAAAAAACAATAAGAGCCTTCACCGACCCAATTTACTTGTCGGAAGAAAGAAAGGGGGGGTGAATGGTGAACAGACGCGTCACAAAAAAAGTAGCCGATCTATTCAACCAACAGTTTACAAGGAATTTTTTTTTTTTCAATCCCTTGATTTTTTCCCCTTTTTAGGTAAATTCTTTGTTAGTACCCTGTTCAGTTAGAATAACCCTGGCTTTAGTGGTTATGAATATGTCAAGATATTGATGTTATAAGGGGAGGGACGGCAGTTTTCGCCGGACAGAGCCGACGAGAATTGGAACTTCTAGTTTACACCCAGACCTCAAGGTTCCGTGGCTCTTTTTCATTTAACCAAGACGAGTAATTCAAAATTGTCACCTTATTTCTTTGGTTAAAGGTCAATCAGTATTGATGTAAAATTGGTTCGTTGCGTTTGTAGAGGCACACTCTTGTTTTGAAAGTTGAAGCTGAATTCATTTGATATTATTCCTTTCTTGGCTCAGAATGCAATAACATAATTCAATGGCCCGTTTTGTATAACGCAGTTGAGACTAAAACTGTCTTAAGTGTTTAACTCAGAGTTCTTTTCTGTTTTTCAATTTGATTTGTATAATGGGCAAGCTATTCTTTTTTTTTTTTTTTGCAGCACCGACAAAAATCTTACAACCAAGAACTCTGTTGCAAAACTTGTCTATTTCTCGAGACTAAGTTCAATAATCATATTACCTATTGATTAGACTATATATGTATCAATAGCTTTCTTCACTGCTCTTTTAGAGCATGGTTTAAGTTCATCGCTTAATGACTATTTGCATTGCGGGTGGTTTTGCGTAGGTTACAATTTGACGTCTGGTTCTGCCTTAATTGTTTCCCTCCAATTTGACATATGCACATAATCCATTGCTGTCAAACAATATTAACATCTACAAGTGATCATAATAATAATAATTCTACAACCTTTCCTCATACTATCAAATGTCTATGTACAAATATATTTGAAAAAGTTCTGTAAAAAAAATACAATCAAATGACTTAAAAAAACAACTCTACTGTTTTTCGTTTTTCATCATTAAGCTTTATAGGGTGTATAGTAACATCCTCAACCTTTTGTTATTCTTTTTTTGTGAATATATAGATATTTCATCCCAGCATTCAATTAATTCAATTGCCTGAAATTCAGTTTCTTACATTTTGGGCACTGATTTTTTCAAATTGATCGACTAATTTCTCAGTAATAAATTCTTCTGCTTTATTCTTACCATGAAAAAAATTGACAGCACCAACTAAACTGTATAATAATTCACCACTTACTTTCAATTCCCCACTACTTTCAAATCCTAATGTTGAATTTCTAGTATGCCAAAACATTATTTCATTAATATTATTTAATTTAGCAAATATAGCTGCTGTTTTCAAACTTGGTAATTCTCTTGACATTGGTGATCCCAAAACATCCAAATTTTTCCCCTCCACTCCATTTTCATGTTTACAAGGTTGATTAGTTACATATTTGGCAAAATATAATGACAATAATTTACTTCCCATGGCAGCTAATTTCTCATTATATGGTTTGATACCATTACCAAAGGATTTATGAGTTATCACTTGTAATGCTATTTCATCTGGTATATTGTATTTATCACCCAAAAATGACTTGATATGATTGATGTTGGTTTCATTTAATCCGTATTTGATTCCCTTTGGATTAACGAATGCTGCTTCTGGATCTCTTTTAAGACCTTCAATTCTTGGTCCCTTGTGTAGATAGATCGATCTGGCAAATATTGTATATTGTTTACCAGTTATTCTACTGGATAATTGTCGTATGTTACTAATCATCACTTGCTTCAAACCAGAGTTAAAATCTTATAATGGTGTGTTGACCAAGTGAATTTGTTGGTCCTACTTTTGATGGTTTATACTGTGAAAAAAAAAAAAATTTTTCTCTTAACAGAACAGAAAAAAAGAGAATTGGTGGAAATGTAATATTGGTGGTATTTACACGACATTGCTATAAAGAGAGAGAGAGATCATCTTTAACAAACCTTTCCCATTCATTCAATCTCATCTCAAAGGCTAATTTTTTTCTGTCTTTTTGATTTGCCCAATTTAGTTCCTCTTCCACCCCCAAGCAATTCAATAATGGATATTTTCAGAATTTTAAGTAGAGGTGCCTCTTTGAATAAAAAGAAAGGTATAACTACTGATTATGCCTTACCTTCAGAAAAGCAAACTCAAAAGCAAAAACACAAACAAGAATCATTACTACACGAAGTTGAAAAGGAAACTGATTTCTTTCACACAAGAAAACATACTACTACTGGTAAAGGTGATCAATTAACAAATTCTTCTGGTAGTAATAAAGAAGAACAACTGGAGAAGAAGGGAATTGAGGAACAAGAAGAAATTCCACCACTTGAATTAACTACTGAAGAAGATGCTCAAACATTTAGAAATTTACATAAATCAAAAGTTACTGGTGATGATATACCTATCCCCATTGGATCATTTCAAGATATGATTGGAAGATTTCATATTAATAAAAAAGTGTTATCTAATTTAATTGAGAATGAATTTATTGAACCAACAACAATTCAATGTGAATCGATCCCTATCACATTAAATAATCGAGATTTGATTGCATGTGCTCCTACAGGTTCTGGTAAAACTTTAGCATTTTTAATACCTTTGGTACAACAAATCTTATCTAAAACTGTATCGAAAAATTATGGAATTAGAGGATTAATTATCTCACCTACTAATGAATTAGCAGTACAAATTTTCCAAGAACTAGAAATTATAACTCGTGGATGTAAACAAATCAATGTGGCAATACTATCCAAACAATTAGCCAGTAAATTAAACAATAATATTATTAAATCATCGAAATACGATATTATTGTTTCGACACCATTAAGATTAATAGATGTGGTTAAACAAGGGAATATGGATTTATCCAAAATTGAACAATTAATTATTGATGAAGCCGATAAATTATTTGATCATGGATTTGCTGAACAAACTGATGAAATTTTGACACATTGTATTAATCCAAAAATTAGAAAATCGATTTTTTCAGCTACTATTCCTTCTAGTGTAGAAGAAATGGCTCATTCTATAATGAAAGATCCTCTTCGAATAATTATTGGTCATAAAGAAGCAGCTAGTAATACTATTGATCAAAAATTAGTTTTCACTGGTAATGAACAAGGGAAATTATTGGCCATTAGACAAATGATTCAACAAGGGGAATTCAAACCACCAATTATAATTTTTTTACAATCAATCACTAGAGCTAAAGCTTTATTCCATGAATTATTATATGATAGATTAAATGTCGATGTTATTCATGCTGAAAGAACCCCTAAACAAAGAGAAGAAGTCATTAAACGATTTAAAAATGGGGATATTTGGGTCTTGATTACTACGGATGTATTGGCTCGTGGGGTTGATTTTAAAGGAGTCAATTTAGTTATAAATTATGATGTACCCCAAAGTGCTCAAGCATATGTCCATAGAATTGGTAGAACTGGTAGAGGTGGTAAATCCGGTAAAGCGGTAACTTTTTTCACCAAAGAAGATGATAAAGCTATTAAACCAATACTTAATGTCATGAAACAATCAGGATGTAATGATGGATATAGTCAATGGATGGAAGATATGGGTAAATTATCGAAAAAAGAGAAGAAACAAATCAAGACTCATGAGATTCAACGTAAGAAAATTAGTACGGTTCCTAAAGTTATAAAACAAAAGAGAAAGCAAAGACAAGATATGATAGCTGCATCAAAGAGAAGAAAACAGGAATCACATTCCAATGAGAATGAAGAGTAAGGTATGTTGTGGTGTAGTAGAGTAGCATTTTAGTTTATAGATTCAATTCAAGATAGACTTGATAATTTTCTATTTGAATATTTTTTACTTTTAAAACCGTCAACTCTTCCTCACACCATAACTACCGTAATTATCAATTTGCTCGTCTGAATGTGTTTTAAGATGTTTTTCACAATAATTCTGCACTAATTACTTAATTTCAATATCAAAAGTTTTTCGATATTAAATCTAATAAATACGGTAAATGTATGAATATATATATCTAATGAAATACACATACTTTTATATAATTAAATAATTTACAAAATTCAAGATTCAAGAAAAAACAAAGCATTCCACAAATGTACTATATCAAAAATAAAAACCAATTATCCTTCTTCTATTTCTATTTCTTTACTTATTTCATCTAATGATGAGAAGGCACATAAGGAGTAAGTTGTCTTCTACCAATAACTTCACCAACAGAAAAGAAAGCTAATAATTGAATACCATAAATCCCAACTTTATAAGCACATTCTTTAGTTGGTTGGAAATTTTTAGCTTGTTGCAAAAATTTTTGTTGTTCACTTGGTGTTTTAATAAATTTTAAAGCATTTTTATAAACTAATTCAAATTCTTTGCTTGATGGTGGTTTTAAACCTTCAGCTTTATAAACGGCCTTACTTAATTCAGCACCCACTTTGGCCCAATAAACAGCACAGTTGGCAAGTCCAGTAGTTTTAGTAACAATAGAAGTTATGATAGAAGACATTATTATTTTTATGAATAATTAGGAATGAAAGGGTGTTGTATTGTATTGACTTGTAGAATCAAAAGGAGAAAGGACTTTCAAAATTTTTCAATGTATATGTTTTTTGAGGCTTCCAATGGTGAAGTCTTTTTTTTTTTTTTTCTCCCTTTGTACACTAACAGTCTCACTTTTTTCAACCAATAGAAACTATTTAACATTGTAGACTTCCTAATACGGGTATGAATTGGCGAGCTTGTTTTTATAGGTATCACACCAAAGTTGCAAATACCACTCCATTCCACATTACAATAATATAAAGCTTTAATTAAACTATATCTTATATTACTCTACTTTACTTAACAATGCCTAATACTTCAAATAAAAACAAAAGTATCTAGAAAAGTCATTAGCTTAAACTTGAATTCCGAATCTATCGGGCCAAATAACTGGAGCCAATAAACTCCAACCATACAACACAAAACAAACCCATGAACTTATAATTTTGACCCAACTGGCAAAATAAGTTCTCCCCACGGGAACGAAATCACCGTAATCGTCTTGTTTAACATTTATTGTTAATAATGTAGCAACGTATTGAGTAGCCAAAAAGAAAATAATATGAAACAAAGAATAATTGTACTGCACTGATTGTATTTCTTCATCATTAACATCTTCATCTTCATATAAATCCAATTGATTTAATGCACTTTCTGGTAACAGTCCTTCATCAACTGCTTGTTTGATTGCTTGGTATCTCATCTCATTTCTAGCTGATGGTTGTTGAGTAGTGATTCCTGTAGACACAAAGTTTGCACTAGATTCACTACTAAAGGCAGAATTTGCTGCTGCTCTAGTGGTAGTGTAAGCAACAGCTATAAAAGTGAAAAAATCCCCTAAAATAACACTAGCAGTTCTAGTACCTCTAGATCTAATTAATGGATTACAAAACTTATCATCAGGTTCCGATGCCACAGCACTCATCACGAGATAAGTACAATAAAATACCACCATTGATGATTGTGCTAACCCTGCATTAGGGTTATATTCTTGAATTGTATTATGAATTGACATTGCGGAAATAATAACTGAAAAGACTAAATTCAATGAAATTGCTGTTTTATTCATAGAACATCCACTACCAGCGAAAAACCAATACATTAGAATCGTCAAAATAATACTTCCGGAATACATGGCCAAAGTGCCTCCAATTAATAATTTTTTCCAAAAACTGGCATCACCTTCACCAGTCAATTCTTCCATTTCTATTTTTTCTAAACATTTCTCTGCCCAAGCATGAGCAAAATCAACTAATAAAATCAATCCAATTCCTAAGAAAATTGTGGAAAAAATTATGGCAATATTATTCCCATAAAATATGAAAAAACTATCGGGTATAATAATAAAATTGACAATTATAAATGTTATCCAAGCAAATATCTTTAATTTCCAACAACCATTTTGAATTATAGCTCTAGGATTAGCTGTTGATTTAACATTCACCAATAAACTGGCTAATATCAAATGTAATATACCAAGAGCAAAATTAATTCTATGCACAGAAGTAAAACTAATACATTGACTTCCATCTGGTCCACAACTAATGTTTATAAATCCAAAAGTTGCTTTCTCTATTTTATTTATAATAAATGGTGATAAAGCTATCCATGATAATAAAGAATTAATCAATAATAGTATTGCATAAGTGATTCTTGTCATTATTGATGATTTGAAAGTACCACCAATTGAAGTACAAAATGCTGAACAGGCAGCAGCTCCGCAACATGATGCTAGTGATGTTATAGGCATCAAAGGTAATGAAATCGCAGCACCCATTTTGTTTTGATGATGGGTTTCAGTGGGTTTCAGGAAATAAGGAGATCTAAAAAGGTGTAGTTGAAGATTAACCGTTAACGTTACTAATAAATTTTTGTCATGTTTTTCTCAATTTGCATTGTTACCAGTTTTTCTCTCTTAAGCTCACCCCTTTTGTTATTATTTTCTTATGTAATCATCATCATCATCTATCTTCTTCCTCCTCCATCTCATTTCTTTTTTTTTTTTTTTTTTTTTTTTTTCATTTCTTTAGACAATTTCATAAACACATATCAAGATACCATCCAACCAAACATGTCATTTAGAAAAAGAGGTGAAATAATAGGTGGAAATCCTGCTCCAAATAGAGGTCCAATTGGTTCAATCCCGGCTAGAACTCCAGGTATTGTTCCAGGACGCACACCTCCATTGGGTGGAAGAGCACCCGCAGTAACTGGTAGAGGTGTCACTGGAACACCAACTTCATCATTCCAATTAAAAGCCAAACCTAAATCAATTGAAAAAGATAATGCTATCCAGATCATGCAAAATCCAGGAGTGAGACCATCATTAATGACTTCTCAACCAACTACATCAACTGGAAGTTCTGATCTAGATAAAATCTTGCTACACCAAGGATTACCACTTGGGAATTCATTATTAATTGAGGAATCTGGTACTACAGATTTTTCCTCAGTATTGTTGAGGGCATTTGCTTCACAAGGTATTTTGCACAATAGAATTTCAAACGATGTAAATGCTCATGTTATTGTATTAGGTATGAATCAGCAATGGGCTAATGATTTGCCTGGTATTTACAAAGGGTCTTCAAAAGAACAGAAAAAGGCAAAAATTATGGAGAATGAATCAAAAGTGAGTGTTTCCAATTTGTCCAATGCTCCATCAACAACCACTAGGGCAACTACAGATCCAAATTTAAAAATTGCATGGAGGTATGGTTTAAACAAGAAACCAGAAAGTAAAGATAAAGATGAAACTGAAAGCTCTAATAGCTATGAATATTATAATAATCAATTTGATTTAACACAAAAATTGGTCCCTGGGCCAAATCCACAAGATATAACATTTATTCCATTAAATGCTAACTTTAGTACTATGATTAATCAAATTTCAAGTGTAATAAAAAACCAATTAAGATCAAATCCCACAAAAGTGATTAGATTGATAATTCCCAGTATCCTAAATCCATCGTTATATCATCCATCATGTTCGTCATCTACATTTATTGTCCCATTTATACATTCGCTACGTTCTTTAGTACGACAATTTTCTAATAACTTAGTATTGGTATGTTCAATTTCATTGGATTTATACCCCAAGGATTCCAGTTTGTTGTTGTTTATTCAATCATTGTTTGATGCAATTATTCATCTACAACCATTTAATCAAGAAATGACTCAATTGTTAGAAAAAGCTTATAAAAATGAACCAACAAAGATTCAACAAGGTTTGGTTAATATTATTAAGATACCTGTTTTATCAGAAAAGGGTTTGATGATGGTACATGATGGAGAATATGCTTTTAAAAATGGAAGAAAGAAATTTGAAATTGAAGAGTGGAGTATCCCCGTGGAAGATGATTCAAAAGATGATAATCATCAGACTCAAGAAGGTGGTACTACAACCAAGAATATTGATTTTTAGTAAATCAAACAAGACCAAAATTGCATACTCTCTTTTATAGTATTAGAATATATATATATATGTATAGATTCTTACCAGAATCATTTTCAACTCTTATTTTTTTTTTTTTCGTAGTTTACACTTTTGGTTGCAAAGTTATAATACACCAACAATTTTGACAATATGAGTAGTGACGATTCAATAATATCTATAGATTCATTACAAGATCAAGGGATTAATGCTGGTGATATCAACAAATTGAAATCAGCTGGAATATGTTCTATCACAGTATGTTGGGCAAGGCTTGCCAGTAGTTTTCTTCTGTTTCATCAATGATTTGCTTTTTATACTAATAAAATGTAAAATAGTCAGTGTTATCCACAACTAGACGAAACTTGACTAAGATTAAAGGTCTAAGTGAAATCAAAGTTGAAAAAATAAAAGAAGCAGCAGGGAAAATCAAAGTATGTACTTAATAAAGTCTCTTAATTAATCAATACAATAACATTTATTAACCAAGACAGAAATGTGGGTTTATTCCTGCCACTATTGTTGCTGAATTGAGAACTAAAGTATTTCATATCACGACTGGATCCAGACAGTTTGATGAAATACTTGGTGGTGGTATTCAATCAATGAGTATTACTGAAGTATTTGGGGAATTTCGATGTGGTAAAACTCAATTATGTCACACCTTGTGTATTGCTGCACAATTGCCAACTGATATGGGTGGAGGAGAAGGACGAGTGGCATATATTGACACCGAAGGTACTTTCAGACCAGATAGAATTAGATCAATTGCAGAAAGGTATGATGTGGATGCTGACACTTGTCTTGAAAACATATCTTATGCTCGAGCATTGAATAGTGAGCATCAAATAGAGTTGGTTGAACAATTAGGTAATGAATTGGCTGAAGGTACATTCAGACTATTGATAGTTGATTCTATCATGGCATGTTTCCGAGTTGATTTTTCGGGACGAGGAGAATTAAACGAAAGACAGCAGAAATTAAATCAACATTTATCAAATTTAACAAGAGTTGCCGAGGATTATAACATTGCTGTGTTTTTAACAAACCAAGTTCAATCTGATCCTGGAGCTAGTGCATTGTTTGCAGCAGCTGATGGAAGAAAACCTGTTGGTGGTCATGTTTTAGCTCATGCCTCAGCAACTAGAATTCTACTTAGAAAGGGAAGAGGTGAGGAAAGAGTAGCTAAATTACAGGATAGTCCTAATATGCCTGAAAAGGAATGTGTTTATGTTATTGGTGAAGGAGGAATTAAAGATACTGATTAATAGCTAGTAGCCAGTAGTGACACAATGCTAAATATATATTATATGCTGATAATAATAATTAACCCTAATTAGGAAATGTGATTGATTGAAGACTGACGCGTGAAAAAAATTAGGAGAAAAATTGGTGCTTAGTCTTTTTTTTTCTTTTCATGAAATTTATATTCAACCTTTTTCTTTTGTTTCTTTTCTACTCCTTGACTAGACAACTGTTCTTTTTGTTTATCATTCGTTAGCTAATTCCAAACCATGTCTTCACCTCCACAAAGTACTAATCAAAATAACTCCAATCCACCTCAAGATTCACTTGAAAGGGAATCTGGGTCCATCTCACAAAGTCAACAACCACCAATTGTTTCATCACCATTATTTTTCAATTCTTCAAATCCAGGTTCAGATATTGGTAATTTTAATTCTCAAAGCCAAAGTCAAAGTCAGATAAGAAATGATATATCATCTCCCTTACATTATACTTCCTCAGCACAACCAACTTCTGATATTGGTGGGTTTGATTCTCAAAGATCTGCTAGAGTACAAGATGTCGGTAGAATAATGAGAAGAGCTCAAAGAAGTGATATCACCGATTCTGTATCTTCACCTCAACGTAATAGAAGATATTTCACTCAAGGTAGAGGTAATGGCCCCTCGAATTTAAACTCCGGTACTTCAGCACAATTTAGTACTGATCCAGCAGAACCTAATGATGAACCCGTGAGAGTTATTTGGGGTACAAATGTATCTATTCAAGAATGTTCTAATATCTTTAGAGATTTTTTATTGTCTTTCAAATATAAGTACAGAAGAGAGTTGGAACAGCAAGCTGTTGAACCAGAAGACCATGAATTATACTATGTTAATCAATTGAATAACATTATCGAATTAGGATTAACTAATCTTAATTTAGATGCCAAAAACTTATTGAGTTATCCATCGACGAGAAAATTGTACTATCAATTGATTAATTATCCTCAAGAAATTATTCCTATTATGGATCATACCATAAAAGATTGTTTAATTCAAATTATCAACGATGCTAATGCCACTACTAGTCCGGCACAATCCAAACTTGATGAAATTGAAACTAATGTTTATACTATACGTCCATACAATGTCAATTTGGTTGAAAAAGGCATTCGTGAGTTGAATCCTAATGACATTGATAAATTGGTAAGTGTTAAAGGATTGACATTACGTTCTACCTCGATTATTCCTGATATGAAAGTGGCATTTTTCAGATGTAATGCCTGTGGTCATACTGTTGGGGTAGAAATTGATCGTGGTGTAATCTCTGAACCAACTAAATGTCCTAGAGAAGTCTGTGGTCAAACCAATTCAATGGTTCTTATCCATAATCGTTCTTCATTTTCTGATAAACAAGTGATAAAATTACAAGAAACTCCTGATTTGGTTCCAGATGGTCAAACCCCTCATTCCATCAACTTGTGTGTTTATGATGAATTGGTTGATTCTTGTCGTGCTGGTGATCGTGTTGAAGTATGTGGTATTTTCAGGTCAACTCCAGTTCGAGCAAATCCAAGACAAAGAGCATTGAAAAGTTTATATAAAACATATTTGGATATTGTTCATGTGAAAAAAATTGATAAAAGGCGATTAGGTGGTGATGTTACCACCTTAGAACATGAATTGGCTGAAAAGGATCAAGAAGTTGAACAAGTTAGGAAAATCACTGCTGAAGAAGAAGCTAGAATCAAAGAAATTGCTGAACGTGATGACTTGTATGAAATATTAGCTAGATCGTTAGCTCCTTCTATCTATGAGATGGATGATGTTAAAAAGGGGATCTTGTTACAATTGTTTGGTGGCACTAATAAAACGTTTAAAAAAGGTGGTCGTTATAGAGGTGATATAAATATCTTGTTGTGTGGTGATCCATCTACTTCTAAATCACAAATCTTACAATATGTCCATAAGATTGCTCCAAGAGGGGTTTATACTTCTGGTAAAGGTTCTTCGGCAGTTGGTTTGACAGCTTATATAACTAGAGATATTGATACAAAGCAATTGGTATTAGAAAGTGGAGCTCTTGTATTATCTGATGGAGGTGTTTGTTGTATTGATGAATTTGACAAGATGAGTGATACCACCAGATCAGTTTTACATGAAGTCATGGAACAACAAACCATTTCTATTGCTAAAGCGGGTATTATTACCACCTTAAATGCTAGAACATCTATTTTAGCTTCCGCAAATCCAATTAATTCTCGTTATGATCCAAATTTACCTGTGACTGGAAACATTGATTTGCCACCACCATTGTTATCACGTTTTGATTTGGTTTATTTGATTTTGGATAAAGTTGATGAATCCATCGATAGACAATTGGCTAGACATTTGACAGATATGTATTTAGAAGATGCTCCAGAAACTGTTAATGCGAATGCAGTGTTGCCTGTGGAATTATTGACACTTTATATCCAATATGCTAAAGAGAATTTCAATCCCGTGATGACAGAAGAAGGTAAAAACGAATTGGTTAGAGCATATGTTGAAATGAGAAAATTAGGAGAAGACGCCAGATCATCAGAGAAGAGAATCACAGCTACTACAAGACAATTGGAATCAATGATTAGATTGTCTGAAGCCCATGCTAAAATGAGATTATCTGAAAGAGTTGAATTGATTGATGTTAAAGAAGCAGTAAGATTAATCAAATCGGCAATTAAAGATTACGCTACTGATCCAGTTACTGGTAGAATTGATATGGATATGATTCAAACTGGTACTACAGCACAACAAAGAAGAGTACAAGAAGATTTGGTCACTGAAATTATGAAAATCATTGAAGAAAATAACAATTTGATTAGATTTAATGATCTTAGTGTTAAATTGAATGAACGTAGTTCATTTAGAGTAGAAAACATGGTGATTAATGAAGGGTTGAGACGATTACAACAAGAAGGTAAAATCATGGAAACTGGTGATAGTCATAGAAGAACTATCAGAAAGATTGCTATTGTATAATAAGAATGAGTTTATTTGTTTATCTGTTTATTTGTTTATATGTCTGTATTAATTATTTACACTTTTTTCAATATTATTTAACTTTAGTAGTATGCTTTAGGTTTCTCTTTGGTTGATTTGACTTCATCATTTATTATATCTGATATTGATTGATCTTTGATTACTTCTGTTTCTATCTGTTGCGGTTGGCTGGCTTCACTTTCTTCATCTTCAGTTATTTCTTTTAAGAATTGTTCTAATTGTTCATCCATTTGAATATCAGTTTTAGAACTATATTTATTTTCAGTAAATGAATTTGCCAATTGTAATTCTTTGGTAATATTTAATTTTTCATTATTATTCAATTTTTCAATAATTTCTGATAAAATTTCAAATTTTAAATTATATGAATTAATTAAAGTTTCTAAATTTTTTTTACTATTCATTAATTCTATAATCATTGAACTGGTAATTAATGTTAAAATTAATGATTTAGTAGTTGGAGTTCGTATTAAATCCATCATTTTCGGTTTTTGTCGAACATATTGTTTAGCAGTAGTTGAATTAAATCTTGTAAATAGAATGATTGGCCGTATAAATAAGGCTTGTTTCGATGTACCTCTAAAAAACATAATTAACAGTATTAATGGTAAACCAACAGAAGGAAAAGTGTATCTTAAATAAGAAAAGGTTTGTTACCCCAAGAAGAAATGTCAATCTTCTGGTGAAGTTTGTAAAAAGAAGGGCGTGTAAATATGCTCAAAAGAGTGTAGTGTAGAATTCCCAATTGTTTTTCTCTCAATTCACACACACGCATAATTCCATCAATACAATTAAAACAACTTGATTTTATTTACTTCTTTGAATCTTCTAAGACAATCTACTATATGTCTTAACAATACATATCTATTTCCCCCCCTTTTATACTGTCAAATGTTGAAATGAAAGTACCGAAGACCACAAGCATAGTATTAGTTGTTTTGTCATCATTGACTTTTCTAAATTTTATATTGAAGTATTATACTTATTTTGTATTAATTGCATCATCAACAAAAGCTCAACAGGAACAACAACAACAACAACAACAACAGGGTCAACAAGGTGAACATCATCATATCCCAGAATTAGCACAAGAAACTGGAGAAATACCTCATCCTCATGAATTATTTGTACCGTTATTAACTTTTATACCGACAAAATCACCTGTTTTGACTCGACCATGGGTTTTATTAACTAGTGGATTTATTGAAGAAAATTTCATTGAATTATTTATCAGTTTTATATTGATTTTTTATTTAGGGAAATATTTAGAAACTATTTGGGGATCTAAGGAATTTTCTAAATTTATAATTATTAATGTTTTAATTAGTAATTTGATTATCTATATCTATTATAATTTAAAATCATTTATCGTTGAATTAACTGATGAATATTTACCTCCAGTTATATTAAGTTCAATGTCAATTAATATTGGATTAATTATAGCTATGAAACAAAGAATTCCAAAACATTATTTAATTTTTTTCAAAGGTAATTTAAGAATTAAAGTCACGTATTTACCATTTTTAACGATTTTATTAACTTGGATATTATCTTTATTAAGTGAAGAATTTTATATATTATTTGTTATGAGTATTGTTGGGTTTATGGTTAGTTGGACTTATTTACGATTTTTTAAAACTGGTGCTAATGAAAGACAATTGTATATTTTACCATTTGCATTAACCCATAAAAGGAAAAATAGATTCAATACTACCACCAGCGTCAACAATAATGATGGACATATTTTGGATTCAAGTTTGGCATCATCAAGTAACAGTATTAATAACAATAATGGTTTCTCCTTGGATGATGATACTGTTAAAGGTGATAGATCGGAACAATTTGCATTATATACATTTTTCCCATATCCATTATCAATACCAATAAAATTCATTGCCAATTTCATTTTCGAAATTTTAGTGGATCATAAATTATTAAATCGACGTGATTTCAAAAATTATGATAATGAAGAAGAGGACAATACTAGTAATGTCAATGTCAATCATGTTCGAGGAATTTCTAATCGTTATGAAGATGTTGATAAATTGAAAAATAATTTATTTGGACTTTCAGCATTGAATGGAGCACAACTGGTTTCAACCATTTCAATGGCTTCATCAATGAAAAAATTTTGGGATTGGATAATACCTACTACCAATTCCAAATCTCATGAAGCTTCTAATATAAAAATAAATATGGACAGACGTAGGAAATTAGCATTAAAAGAGATAGAATAAAGAAATTGGAAAATAATATATATATATATATATATAAAAATAGGTTACTAGTACATATGTAAATATACCACCATGAGGAAGTATTTTAAATATATAATTATATAAATGTGTGTGTATGTGTATTATCTAATTTAATTATTTGTCGGTATCTCTATATTTTTCAAGTATTCCTAGAATTCCATCACTTCGATTATACCAAATATCTACTTTTTCATTAGAATTGAAATTAGTATCTGGATAAACTAATTGAATATTATTAAACAATCTTTCAATTTGGAACTTATTGTTCAGCAAATGCCATTGCTTCATAGATAATAAATACCATAAAGCCGATTTTCTAAATCTGGTGGTACCAACTATGCCACGATTTGTAGGCGTGCTTAATTTAAGATTATTCACATACACTCCTTCTTCTTCCTCTTCTTGTGGTTGTTGTTGTAGTTTATTTTGTTCGAAATTCTTTCTGAATAAATGGTAATTTTCCAACAGTAAAAAAACTGAATGACCTGAATTATAACCTAATCGTTCATACAACAAAGCTTTTATAATCAGAAATGTACTATCATTATTAGCACTAGATAAATGCTGATCAAATTCATTATTTAATTTAATAAGATATTTTTCAATAGTATCATACCACCAATAAGAAATATTAAACATTTGACTCATACAAAGTAATAATTCAATAACAATAATCATGGTTTTAAAACTAAAAGTTTTCAAATTTAATCTTGATTTAAAAGTATAACATAAATTATCCATATAAGGTTCAATTATATCATGTTTAATTTTTCTTAAAGTATTTTTATCAGGAATCGATGATTTGATATTTTGTTGTTGTGGTTGTTGTTGGGTTTGTACTAATAATAAAGAAACAATACACATTTCTTGAGTTGATGCAACATAAACCCATGCTCTATCATTACTATAATCTTTTTTAATTAATTCATAAGTTGAATATGCATATTTAAAATCTTTCAACATTAAAGACCAATCAGCTAATTTCCTTAGTATTTGCTCCAGCAGTGATTTATAATAATAATTCTCATTATAATTAAAAGTTGAATTTGAATTAGAATTTGAATTTATATGGTTAACACCATTTTTGAATGATTTAGCAGTGTTTGTTAATAAATTAGTATCACTATTGTTATTACTATTGAAAAATTTTTTGGAAACTTGGAAAAATCTCCCTGTTATGGATTTTTTAGGTTGTAAAATTTGATCATCCCAATATCTAACTTTAGATTGCATATGAGGTATTAAAAATTTATTAATAAATTCATATAATTTACTCCGTATAGTGGAATCAACAATTTTGGGTATTTCAAATGAATTGTTGATATCATTCAAGGAAATTCTTTGTAATTCTTCATCAATAGTGCTATTTTCTACTAAAGATATAGTATTTGTTTCTACCCCCGGTGGGTTTTCCGTGGCACTGTTATTATATGACATTGGGAAAACTGTAGTATTCACATTCAATTTATTTTTAATTTCATTTTGAAAATTAATAATATCGCCATTAGCAAATTTATCACAATCATAAATTATAAATACATGAATTAATAAATCATCAATTTGGAAAAATTTCGGGAAATTATAATTTCTAAATTCAACAATTAATTTTCTTAATGTTTCAATTGAATCAGTTTCATAATCAATAATGAAAATTTGGCTAATTGGATGATTAAATGTTTCAAATGGAGTTATTTGATTTGATGTTATTAACTTATCGAAAAAGTTTAAATATAACGAGCCGTTCTCAGTAGTACTTTTACTGTTATTATCTGGGTTTGACAAATGTCTTAAATAAACTTCTAATGAACTAATACTAAATAATTGATTCAAGGGTACGCCTTCCAGTCGGGTTTTAAATTCTTCTGATATTGAATTAGATAAACTTGGTGAAGAATTTGAATTTAATTTATTCAATAATAATCCGTTACTATTGTTGAGGTTTTGGTTGTTGGAGCTTTTCGGGTTTCTTTGTTGTGCATTCAAAACAGATATCAAATCTGGTAATGATGGTTCAAATCTAATGGGGAAACTAGGATAATTTTTCGCTATTAACTGATTATTAATGATTTTAAATTGTTGACTAGAAGTACTAATTGAATATTTAGCATTATCCCCATATGGTTTAAAAATTTGTAATGTTGATACATTATCATTATTATTTATTATAGATTGGAAAATTAAATCAACATTATGGGTTGCTTCAATTGATATTAATGGAGAAAATGTATGATGTAATAAATGTTGTCTTGATGTAAATGGATCTGATCCTGAAGGGTAATCCATTAGTAAGTGTGTGTGTTTTTTTTTAATTAAATAGCAATGTGTATCTAAGTGTTTGTGTGCTATTTGAAATCAACAAATTCTATTAAGAAATTTATACTTGACTGCTGAAGATGGTGGATTGGTTGGTTTGTTATTGGATTGATTAGATTAAGATTCCGTTAATGAATTGATTTGTCCGTCTCCAAATTTTTCTGGTTCAATTCTTTTGATCTCTCTTTTGTGTGTGTATAGTGGACGACTTCCTAAATAGGAAATAACCGTTGCAGAGGGCTTTTATTGATTTGAGAAGCAAAAATATAAACGTATTATAATTTAAAGAAACACATACATACACATCCTGACAAAATATTAAATAGATATATATATATATATATGTATATATATGACATTTCCGGAAAGCAAATGTATTGATAAATAATTGAATTAATTTAGAAACAAAAACAAAAAGCAAACCAAACTTACAATGAACACTAATCTTTTATCCAATTCTCCTATGTTATTATTTCCCTTTCTTATTTCTCTCTTTGTAAATCTATTTCATGAAGTAAATCTTCTGGATTAACTGCATCCATCATTTCATCTTCGTGAATTCTTTCTGGTTGGAAATATCCGTCTTTCCTATTTTTAAATAATGCAAAATAAGGTATAATGTATAATAATCCTAATAAAGTAGTTGAACCCAAGGCACAAGCTAATGAAATACCCACAATTTTACCACGAGATAAATTCTTATTAATTTTTTTCAAATCATCCGATGATTGAAATCTATAAGAATCATCAATTAATATTGATTGTATTTGTCCAATTTGTAATGGAGAAGAACTTGAATCGGTCAGTTGTTGTTGTTGTTGTTGTTGAACAGAAGTGAAAACATAAGGAATCCACGAAGTACCATTAAATAATGCCATATTGACTAATCCATAATCTTTCAATCGGAAAACGCCAGCTATTGTGAAAATTTTTGATTTATCAAAATAAGTTTGATTATAATCTGATGGTTTATCTAAAGTTAATAATTTCATATCATTAAATCTAGTGAAATTTTCATAAATTATATCATTATCAATACGTTGCCAATTTGATCCATCAAATCCACTAATAAATTTTTCTCCAAAAACAATCATTCTTCCATCCAAATTTTTATTATTTTCATCATTCAAAATGAATTTCTCCACCGTTTGATCAAGTTTATTTAATGAATCTTTAACACTAAATGAATTGGTATTGAAATTATAGATTAAAAAGTTAATTCCACTATTGTCATTCAATTTTAATTCACTTCCAGTAATTAATACTTGATTACTTTGGAAAAATTTCATATCAGTAACAACTCCACCTATGGTTTGTGTAGTAGTAGCATCATTTTGTGGGTTTATCCATCTTGTGTTAGCAATATCATAAACACACAATGAAGGACAAGATAATGAACCAGCAAGATCAAAATCTCCACCTACTAATAATTTATTTCCTTTATCAAATAATACCATGGAATTAACTGATATAGGATCACCATTACTATGAGAAAGTTCTGCTGGTTGGAATGAAGTAAAAGTATTATTAACCAAATCATATATGACAATACCCGTAACGTTAGTTTGCTCATTAATTTTTACTGACCCATTAACCCCCATAAAAAGATATTCATCACTACTATCAACATATAAAGATTGAATCACTGTATTATCTCCCCATACTATTGAACCTTGTAAAGCAGTCATGGTATTATTTGGATCAGAATTACTAATAAATCCAACATTTTTGACATCTTTAGTTTCAAATTTACCTCCAATAACACTCAATGAATCATTCACATAATATGAGTTACTAATCATAAATGATTTATTGGCAATGACATCAATACCAAATTTACTGAAATTCCCATCGGCAATATAGGCTTGATCAACACTTTGAAATTGCATGGTACTAAACCCAGTACCACCAAGAATTTGTTGACGATCATTAATTTGAGCTGCTTGAGTAAGATTCAATTGTTTGGAAGCATCAGTAATCCAATTAGAATTATCATTGTCCCAAGTTTTAAACTTTCCATTACCTGAAAACACATAATATTCAACCAGATCTAAAGTAAGATTAGTAAATTGGTTGAAATCATTGCTAATATAATCATTCCCAAAACTATACCATTGATTATCAGAATATAAGGCAAAATTATTTGCTGATGACACTGATTGATTGTTGTTAGACAAATCTTTTATGGACGATGAACTATCTTTCCCACTCAATGCAAAATCACCAATGACTAAAGTGCCCCGAGGAAGTTCAATCAAACGAGTAATTGAATTGTTGAAATTGCCACCAAGAATTGTTTGTGTATCTCTTTTCTTTAATTTTGATGGTAAATCAATGTTTGTTTCATTAAGGGTATTGTTATATGAGTCAATAGTCAAAGAAATTAAATTGTTATTAGATAATGTGATATTTTTACTATCAGATTCAAAATTCCCTAATAGTAGCAATGATTGTTTATTACCATTTTGTTGTTGTTTTTGTAAAGAAATTTGATCAATACGGGATTCATTAGATAATTGTCCACTTAATAAATTGATTGATGAATTCCCAACAAAAGTATTATTAGGACTGATGTAGGTTTTATTATTTCTTTTGTAGTGCACCAATAATTCATCAAATTGTGAAAAATTGGCTAACGAATATTCAAATAACCCATTCAATTTTATAGGTGCCAATTCATATCCAGTATTATTTCTTGTATGATTAGTCAGATTCTTATCGTAATAACTGTCCAAGGAAACAATGTTGGCTATCACCTTGTCAACAACCATATAAGGATCTGTGACACCTTCGGTAACTGTCCCCCTGTAAGAAATTTCAATTCTATTACTGGAAGAACTTGCCTTGGATCCATTTAAATGACCATAGAACAAATAATCAAATTTATCATTTTCATTATTTTGATATATGGTTTTTGTTGATAATACATCATTGCCATCTCCAATAACTGTTACATTGACAATTGCCCTTCGTGAACAAGATCCATCATAAGCACAACCAGGGGTCATCATAATAATTGAATAATTACCCAGGTAAGAAATGTTTGGATACATTGTGATTTTAGCATTGGTGTCTGAAGTGACTAAATAATCAGTATTAGTTATGGCTGGGTTTATAGATTGAACTGATTTGAAAGTACCAGAATTAATCTGGGCATTATTATTAGTATCATCAGACATATCAGATTGACAATTGGGATCATTTAATGAATCATTCCCGTAAACAGTGATGGCGTTTTGATATAATTCAAATCCAGCTAATATTCCTTGATCACCATACCAATCAATAAGAGTCACACCAACTGTATCGACTCCAACATTATCAACAAAGGCAAATTCTTGGAAATTTGATGCGTAACCTAAATTCTTGGTTTTCGTTGATGGATCATAATATTGGAAATAAGATCCATCTTGTTCATCGACAAACACTGAATTATCTTCATTCAAGTCGGTGGCATTAAGTATATTATTATCGACATGATCATTCAAATCGTCATAATTAAGCAATGGACACCATGCATCACAATAAGCCAATTCGTTAGTAGCAGGGTCGATATAAGTTAAATTCATAATACCATTGTTAGGATAAGAATAAATTCTAAATAATTTGATTCCATTGGGGCCCTCAGGGATATAGATTCTTGCCTTGGTTGGATGGATACCTTTCATTTCGTCAGGTAATTCTACTTTCCATTCAGCACCTGAATTTTTTTGTGCTGCCCATTCGTGGTTATCAGAAGGGCAAACGATAGCTGCTGCATCTTCTTCTGATGATTCTCCATTGACTGAAGTAAAAGTACCATGTCTAAGAGAAATCAATTGTTCAGCACTAATAATTGATGTGTTACTGGTGTTGTGTTTTTTAGTATTATTGGATGTGATATTATGAACCAATAAATCAGACAATCCAAGAGTATCAAATTGACCTCCAAAAAGAATAGACCCCAACTCTTCTTCGTCTTTTTCTCCATTTAAAACTTTAGCAATCGAGTTGATTGAAGAGTTTGGTCCAAATCCTTGGAAGGGAGTTGAGTTGACTTTTTTAGCAGTAATATTATAAACTGCTGCACTGTATGTATTGTTGAATTTAAAATCACCACCCAAATAAATCAAGTCGTTGTCATGAAATATAGTTTTAACAGTGCCATTTATATCATCGTTAAATATTTTTGTTACTTCTTTGGATGAGATGGTGAAAATAATGGGACTAATAACTGATTGATTGTTGAACAGAGTAAAATTACCATTCAATATGACAGAATCATTGGAGATTTTTGATAATTGATTCACTTGTCCATTTATATCAGCAAATTTCAAACTATAATTATTGGTAATATCTTGAAGATATAAACTATTGGAGAAACTTGTTGATGAGGAATTTGAAACATCACGCTTTTTTTGAAATATTGATACTGAATTATCAGGATCATTAACTATTTGTGAAGAATTAACAAAGGAATAAAATGATAATTCTTCAAATGAACCGAAAAGTCCTATTCTATCACCTGTATCCTTATAGTTTAATGTTGGTTGTGATACTGATTGGAAAAAGGAATTATCGTTATCATCTGCTTGACATAGTTTAATAATTGATATTAGAAGCAATAATAAATGATGGAACTGTACAAACATTGTAACAATAAATTATTAATATATTATAGATGAAAGGAAATGTGAAAATAGAATTATAGGGATATAAACGAATGACAGATTGGTAGAAAGTAGAAGATAGGAAAATACTAAAAAAAAAAACTAAAAATGTTAATAAGTTATAATGAAAGTGGTAAGTGATGGTTGTGATAACAGTAAGGGGGGATAGGTAGCTATTGTTGTTGTTGATGGATATGTTGTTGATATGAGTTGATTTCAAACAAAATCAAAAAGTTTACAACACTACTTCTTGGAAAGAGGCTTCCAAAAAAAAAAATTGGTGTGTGTGTGTTGTAAAAACAAAATTAAAAATAAGAGTATATGGTAGTGTAAATGAGGATAAAACTAGTGAAAGTTGTTTGATGTTTGAATTTTTTTTTCTGGTTTTTGGTTTTGTGTTATTGTTTACAAAATTTAGTTTTACACACACGAATATATTTTATCACAGGGTACACTACCACTAGTGTACTATTCTTGTTTTATATTTCGTGTTCTACGCTTTCTTCTTCGTCTATATATAATTTACCTTTGTCCACCTTTTCTAATATACTATCGTCTATATCTCATCTTATTCTACCACAGGATAGATGATAATATTGGGACCAGGAACACATACTCTTGGACTTTCGATGCCGTGCCATTTTTTATTTTTTTTGTCGATCGACCTGCGTCGTCTTTCCTCGTCTCTCGCCAAATGTAAGTGAAAATAAGGGTTTCCTAAACCTTATGGTGTCTGATTTCGTTAGTACATGGATCCTGATAAACTGACAGACTGACTCTACAAAATATTTCATATCACAACTCATCTTAATCACTTTTTTTAAATTAAAAAACTTATATATGTCAATGTCAGCCATTCAATTGTACTAGTAGGGCGTGTATTGTTGGGTGAATTGAGTTTTTGTGGATTCTTGAGAGACAATTCATATGAGGAGTCTACAAGTCAATGTCATATACCGTTATTGTTTTGCTCTTGTTCTTATTTAATGCTCAAATAATTGTAGGCTGTTGATTCCGTCCTTGAATATTGATTAATTTTGAGTTGATAATCAAGCCCCTAATTGATTGTTTATTTTTGTTTAGCTTCAAAGATGAGTTGATAGTGATAATTTATCTTGCAAAATTTTGAGCCAAATATTTAAGACAAATTTTGTTAAAAATGAAAAAACTCCAAAAATGTTCGTTAACTTTAATAAAGCCGGTACAACAAGCTACCAGCCACATCTTACAGTAGATCTTAAGCACTGAACATGAATTAATTTAACAAATATATAATTTTACAATAATTTTATAAAAGAAATTAATTAAAATTATAACCACATATCAAAGTAGAATAATTTTTGGTCAACAATTGGAGCTGTAGCTCAGTTGGCAGAGTATCGGATTCCAATAAGAGGAATTCTCGGTTGTAAACATCCGACGGTCGCAGGTTCAAATCCTGTCAGCTTCACTTTTTTTTCGCACCACCAACCCCCACGTTTTTCTTTTTACCTCTTGGTATTCTTCTAAAATTGGGGATATGTCAATGGCTGATTAAATCTTTCTAAAAATAAGATAACTTGAGAGTCTAATATTCTTATGCTTATACTTTTTTGACATACATTCAAATGTATCTATTTATATAAAATTACAATCAACAACTCATTTTCTTTTCAACTCAATGTCAATTTCCATTGGCTGCTTAGCGATCAAGATGGTGCAGGTTTGCTTACTTCCTGTTGTTGTTCTTCCTCTTCATTATCATCAATATCAAATAGTCTTTCATCCCTAGGATTTGATTGTTCACCTTGTTGCGCTTCAGTTTCAGTTTCCTCTATATCATCAACAAATGGCGTTCTAACTAAATTATCATCCTGATTGAACACTGCATCTTCTAATTCATCGTCCAAATTATCTTGATAATCACCAAACAATTCTTCTTCTTCATCAAAATCATTAGGCACAGAAACATAATTTCTACGACCAGGTGATCTTCTAAAGATTACATTACCCAATTTTTCAAGCATCATACGATCAATTTTCCGGATTGTTTTAACAGTAGCAATTAAAACCGCTACGGTATAAACACCACCTTTAACAATCTTATTAACAACAACATCTATTTGATCATTTTCAATTGGATTAAAATCATCATCATCATCATTCAATCTAATTTGTCCTAATCTTTTAAATCCACCATTTCTTCTAATACCTCGATCATATACAAACAATACTGTACCCAAAAATATAATCAAGGGGATAAATATCAAGAAAAACAATTTATGGCCCTTAACTTCACGTCCATAATATTCATTGAATATTTTTTCTTTACCAGGACATGGTTTAGGGTTCCAATTATCAAATTGTTGACCTCCTTTACAAGTACTCAAAGGGATCTTCCTATAACCAGTACTTTCAAAATATTGGAAGGCATTTTCTTTAGAACACATGGTAGTTTTCCTATCAGCTGAAGTCATTCCTTTCACTAATTTACAGGTGTTATCATTAACATCTCTAACATAGTTATAATCACATTCATAATCTCTTCTTGTACATGAACAATTCTTCTCCAATTTATAACCATCAGATAATGGTGCACTACCAATGAAACAATCAGTGTGACCATTAGCACGACGTAAATATTTGGATTCATGTCCAAACATACATTTATCACCACCAATTGGATGTACAGGTGACCAATACTCATAATCATCATGTTCTGGGTCATCTAAATTCAACTGACATTGACGAGGATAAATGTTAGTGAAATCAATGGTATATGTTTGTATATCTCTATGATCCTTTGAATTTTGAGCAAAGATAATAAATTTACGTGCTGTATCAGTAGGAACTGTGGCCAAATCATGAGCTTTGATTTTATAATCAGTAAATCCATATTCTTTCCAAGTTTGTCCTTCATCTAATGAGTAGTACAATACATCAGTTTCTTCCACGGCATTAACTAAAACCAAAATAGTCCCCTGATCTCCATATTCCCACATGTATACCCCCTTTTTGATTTCTTTCCAAGTGACACCACCATCAGTACTCAAAAATGTTGCTGTTGATGAATCATCCATTGGAGTTAAAAATTCACCAACATTCCCTACACCAATCAAAAATCCTGTAGCAGATCCACTTGAAAATGTATCACGATAATCAGCACGTTCAGTGAATCCATGTAAATGTAAAGCACATTTATTTAAGGGTTGACCAGTACATTGATACTTTTTACCTTCAGAATCAACGGTTGGCGGTACTAATTTATCCCATTCACTACCATCATTATGAGAAATCAATGTTTGTAAATTTTTAGTACCTTCATTAGCTTGAGCATTGGCAACCACATTAGCAATAATAGTTCCTTCTAATCCATCAATTTTATCAAAATCAACGTATCCAACAGTGTTTCTATTGACATTATCAAGAGCAAGAACAAAATAAGTACCATTGGAATTCGATTTAAGAAGTTGACCATATTCGAAATTCGGTTTTTCATTGGTTGTGACGTGCATGAATATAGCTTTGGAACTTGAATCCAATACTGTGAATGCTTGATGTGGCTCCACTTTTAAATCATGAGGGAAATCAGCATCAGCAAATACATCACCATCAACAGTAACTTTTGATAATAAGGAATCCTTCTTGTCATCGATTGTCGCAACAACAACATAAGTCCCAGCAATTGCATAACCAACAATATTTTCAAATACTTTTTTAGGTTCTTCCAGTGATGATTCCTTTAAGCTAAACAAAGCAAGTTTATTATTATCAAGAGAATTCTGTGCTGAACAATAAATTAATTCATCATCTCCAGATTCCAATACGGCTCCGACATAATCACAAGTTTTCACATTAGCCATCAATTTATTAAAAGTGGCTCCAGCATCATCAGTGATATAAGCATTAGATGTACATCTACCATTTGATTCGCATTCTTCGCCGAACCAAATAAATCTTTCCACTTTTTCATTATGGAATGCAATAGCTCTATCAACTCTTGGAGATGGTTGAGTAGGGATCCTCCGTTTAATGAATGTTGCACCACCATCATCAGAAACATAAATAAGGTTTGTAGCCGTTATAAGTATAACTTGACCAGGAATTGGACCGGCATAAAATCCAAGAATTTTATCAGATATCGGTACTCTTACAAATGAAACACCACCATTATTAGATATCCAAACACGATCATCCATGGTTTTAATAACAATATTATCAGCAGCATTTTTATCTTGAGATTCAGCAATATATTGATATTGGGCTAACTTACCTTCAAAATCATTAATATGAACTTCAATTTGGTTTGAATCACCTTGATTAGGATTTTGCTTATCACCATTATCACCATCAACATAATCTGAACATTTTAATGTTTCTTGAGAAACAAAATCTTCCAATTTTTTATCACCCATATTACATTTATTTCCTTCAACTAAAACTTTATTAGGCAAACTAAGTTCGCTTTTAGATTGACATAATCGGCTAAGTTGTTTACGATCAGGAACACACACATTTGCGGAATCCTTTTCCAGAAGTTTAAACCCGGGCCCACATTCAAAATCATGTTCAGTACATTGACAAGGATCTTCAATCACTTTGACGTCTTCAAATAATTTATTGACAAAACATTGTGCATCTTGCTTTCTTCTTCTAAATTTTTCACGATGACCATAAATACAAAGAGGCTCATCGTCAATATTTGATTTCCGGGCAACAAACTCTTCAAAATCATCATCACCACAGGTCTTACCATCAAAGGCATTGGTGAAATCAACGGAATAAATATATTCATTTTCAGATTTTCTAGAATCATCAATACCACCAATAATAAATTTCCGTGAAGTGCCATCAATTGTTGTTAATATGCTTAAAGGATAAATTGGATGTTTCAAATCAACTTTATCCCAACTTTTACCTTGATCTAATGAGAAATAAAAATGCTTGGCAGCATCATATTTCTTCTTACCATTATAAGGAACTGCCAAAATTACATTACCTTGGTCACCAAAGGCAAATACAGCCGGGAAATCTAATGCCTTATCCCATGTTACCCCTCCATCACGTGACACGTAGGTTTTCATTTTATCAAATTTATGAGCCAAATTTTTACCTTTATTACCTACTCCTAACAAGATACCTGGGGTTGGTCCAGTAACAAATTTCCCTTCACCATCCAATTCAGTAAAATCCCATAAATGTAATGAACAATCATCTTCAATCTTACAACTATTATCATTGAGTTTGATTAATGACCAATCTTTACCATCATTAATAGAAACTTTACTAACAATATCTTTGGCATAAGTACCACCAAATAAATTGTCCAACAAGGATTTATCACCATCATAAGGATTATTAGAATCGACTCCAATATTAGCTATCCAAGCACCATCAATATTTTCAATTTTTTGAATGTTCCCACCAGCAACATTATCTAATAATTTAGTGAAATGTAATCCAGAAGAATCAGAACCATAAAATGAAGCGGTTTGGAAAGCACGAGAATTATAATCCATAATTGTCAAAAATAATGACGATACAGAAGATGGTAAAAATGACATAACACCATATTTAATATCAATATCTAAATCTGCTCTAACAAAATTTTCACCATCTCTTGATACATAGGCATTAATTAATGATTTTTCATTAAATTTATCCATTCTCAGTACAACAATCATAAAATCTTCTTCTATTTTAATATCAATAATTTCTCCACTTGAAGAATCTAAAGGTTTAATTTTAATTTCATTTTTAGTTTGGAAAAAATCATTTGAATTATATAAATGGGATTCAACAATATGACCATAAGAATTCAATTGATTAACAGTACAAAAAACAGTTTCACTATTACCAATTTTCGAAGTTTTAGTAGATTTAGCAAATCGACAAACATGAGCATCCACAGATAATTTAGTTGGTTTTGATTTAAAACCATCTTTAGTATAAAAATATCTATGTTTACAATTCCGATTTAATCTTTGACCTTCAGGACATTCATAATTGGAAATCATCAAATAATTTGGATTTTCAAAATTAAAAGTAATTTTCGGGATTGATGCCATTTCACCATTAAAAAGATCAATTTCAAATGTCCGCCATCTATTACCTTGATCTTCCGTAATATATTGTTTTTGAGAAAGTGTCATGGCAAAGGCACGATTCTTATTAGTTGGATCCATTTCAAAATAAATAATAGGGTCTTTAATATCAGAAATTTCTTCGAATGATTTACCATCATTTTTTGAAATTAAAAGATGGTCATCTCTTAACACTAATAAAGTAGAAGAATCATCAAAATATTTGATTTCTCTTGCTGGTGAATTGTTTTTCACAACTGATATATCTGGAGTATATGCCGTTGTTAATGACAAAATAAATGCTAATAAGAATATTAGCCAATTGCAATTATTGTTCCTCATTTTGAAAACTTGTCTAATGAGTGTTATTGGAAATGAAAAAGGGGTACCAATTGACGAAAGTCTTAATATTTAAACTAGTTTGATAGAAGCAATTTGTTTCAAATGGAATAAATATCTGAAAGAAAATAGTTAACAAAATCAGGGAAAAACCAAACAATTCTTTAAAATTATACTAAAGCGTATCAAATTGAATAATTTCTATAAGATTATTGTCCTTTCAATAATAAATAAATAAGCTGTAATGTGATGTAATGAATAATATAAAGATCTATATTTCCAAATAAACAAATTTTATCAAAGAAGAAAGAAAAGAGAGAAAGAGATTACAACAATGTGAAAAAAAAAAAAGGGAGAGAGAAAGAGTAGTGGTGGTTGTAAATGTCGTTGTCAGTGATAATGTCTCTCTCACACCGGGGGTTCATATAAAATTAAAATCTTTTGCCCTGTGAAATAGTCACCACCCTTATGTTGTTTAACAGCAGCACATCTTGATATTTATCTATATCTATATATCTTAAGTTACACTCATTTTGATGTTATTTTTTTGAAGTTAGAGCAAGTTATGATTAATGTTACTAATATATTGAACAAGTTGTCTGTGTATTAGTTCATCTGCTGAGTCAATGGAACTGTACTCGGTGTGAATACTTTCTATGTAATTAGTATATGCTTCTTCCCTCATCAACTAATCTATTCCATAAATGGAGCATACACTGGAATGAATAAAACTACCTTAAACTATAGGGAAAACAATTAGAACCAACAAATTGTTCACGGATAACAATATATATTCAGGGGGAGTAGTCTACCAATTGTATGTGAATAAGGGAGCTTAACCAACATACGTCCAAAATTGGTAATCAAATTGATTTAACTTACAAATTGGAATCCAATATTGATTTCACATAGAGGGGCCACAATTGTAAAAAGTTCACGAATCGTACTTTCTTCATTAATATATCCCTCCTCCCTTTCATCTAACAGCTCTATTTCTTCCCAATTCTTTTGAGCACATAACTTTTATATCACTAATCCTAAAAATTCACCCAGTTTTTCAATTTTTATATAACAATTTATATCAATCCCATAATAATCATTTAAGCTAAATATATAACTAAATAATCCATTATTGAACTTTTCATAATCTTGTTTATAAATCTTTATAATTATTGAATTATCATGAGTAGTTGTGGTTGTAGTGGTTGTGGTTTGTGATAATATTTCAAATGGAATTGATTCACCAATTAATCCATATAATTTATTCATACTTTTCAAAATTAATGATTTCCATATACTTGGATCAATTTTAATTTTATTAAATGATTCTTCTAAGTTTGTATTATTATTATTTGTAA
Organism: Candida dubliniensis CD36; assembly: GCF_000026945.1. Classification (NCBI taxonomy): domain Eukaryota; kingdom Fungi; phylum Ascomycota; class Pichiomycetes; order Serinales; family Debaryomycetaceae; genus Candida; species Candida dubliniensis. The sequence goes on along the minus strand of NC_012860.1, from coordinate 2,760,486 downwards.
GTGGTATATCTGGTTGAGGAACACTTGGAAATGGGGTTTGCTGTTGTTAGTCATTTAAAAGAACTGTAAAATTCTTAGTATATTTTCTATGAGAAGTTATTATTACATACATTCTAAGATTCATATAATACCATATATTACTAGTTAATTTGGTATTATGAATTGTAATTTCTTCAGTCATTGTTGTCAAATTATCAGTAGAATTATAAAGAATGAAGTCTTGGGTGTTTCAATGTTTGAATGGTATTTTTTTAATTCTACTTTTTCAATGATGCGTGTAACGTGACCTAAAAAAAATTTCTTACTGTTCTTCTTTTTGCAACAAATCAAACTCTAATAATTTTTTTTTTTGTTATATTTGTATTATAACATCACTAGAAGATGTAGACTGGGATGTGGAAGACGATTCTGTAGGTGAGCTTGATGACTGTAATAATGGGGTTTTGCTCTCATTATTGGTGATAATCCCTTGATTGATGTTTCGATCTTTGCCTTTACCTGGTTTTAAAATGTTTTCTTCACTTTGGGGACTAGTTGGTGTGGTGTACAAAGGAAATATCTTTAATTTACTATAATGTTCTTTATTATGAGGATAATTTTGCTTTTGTTGTTGCTGTGACCTTTGTTGAAGCTCTCGACGTTGAAAACCCTTGTTGTATAAACTAGATAGAGGAGCACCACCAAAGGGAACCAGTTTATTAGTATCAATTTCAATTACTGGTATAGCAATTGGTGTTATTGGTGATGATAATGATATTGGACTGATAGGTGGAGAAGAAGTGAAAATTGGTTGAACTAAATCTTGTATAAATGGATGCGATGGACTATAACAATTGGGTAAATTTGAATTAGAATGTGTTTGACAGTATAATGGTTGTTGAATCAATATAAAGGCAGAGATAGGATATACATTGTTATTGTTTGCTGAACTTGTATGAAATCTTGTTGACAATTTGGGTGGTGGAGTGAAAAATGGTAGCTGTTGTGGAGTTGTAATATCCAATTCATGAAGATAAATATCATATTTATAAACGTGTCTTAAGTTTAATAATTCAGTTGGCAGATAAGTCAATTTACTCATTTAAACTGATCTGAAAGATTTGTTTGTCATAAAATTGTTATTTTTGTAATTACTTTAACGAAACTGTTTGTGGAGAAATATAGTTGCGAAAACAAAAGAAATGAAAAGACTTGTAATAATTACAAAAAAACTCTCCCTCTCTTCCTTGTTGGTAAACAAAAAATATAGTGGTCAAACATATTCTATTTTCACCAATAAGTTTCTACCAATATCAAATGCATTCTTTTTAATTTTCATGTATTCACAGCAACAACCATTTGGTGGTTAAATCAATGTTACGGCATCCCTAAAAAATAAACGTACGATAATTGAGTAGGCAATGAAACTACTATTTTGAGAAATGATCTCTCTCTTTCTTGCATACGGTTTTTACCAATTTTGATCAAATACTACCATAATGGTTTTATGCAGTATCTGGAATAATGAATTGCGGATAACTAGTGTATGTTGTAATATGCTTGCTTGCTTGCGTGAACGTAATTGATGTACTTTTCTCGTAACTGTTTTTATGAGTACAAGTGTGTTCATGTTAGTGTTAATATTTGGCACGGAATATTCTCCCTTTCCTCTGTTTGTTTCACACTCACCAATACATACAAACACATAGATATACACAAGGAACAAAGTAAACTCAACCAACAAGAACATCCGATTATCTGCAATAATTAAACAACAAGGGTTTTGATTAACAACAACGCCACCACCACCACCGTTGAGGGAAACAATCACAAATTGCAACAAACAAAGAAAGGAAGAAAAAATAAAATTCTGAGGAGGGGGGTGTGCAGAACAGAAGAAAATGAAAGCGAGAGAAGATTTTCTGTAGATTCCTTCTTTGTAAACTTATTATATATTATTGTTGTTAATTGTTAAACATCATTCACTAATTTCCAAAATACCGTTTAGCATTAAACAATATTGTCATTCAACAATTTAATGATGATAATAGTAAGTTATCAGGTTTTTATTTGACGTCTCTACTTTTCTTTTTTTTTTTTTCTTAAGTTAACTTTTAGATAAGAATCGTTAGACCAGCTGGAAATTTAATGTCATATTACAAATTATCATTCTTGATATCATTTAATTACCCCTTCGACTTCACTTCTTTGCAGTACTAGTTTGTACAAAACCAAATGTTGGAATATTCAAAAAAAAGAAAAAAGAAAAAACGTTGGATTTAATTGTTCGGATATTCTTGCTTTATTATTATTAGTATTATAATTATTATATAATATCTCACGTTCTATTTCCATTTTTTTCGGCTTACTTTTATTTATCAGCAATCAAAAGATTATCACAGCTAAGGAATAGGAATATGTCTGCATTAAGCATGCTCTCCCTCTTTTTATTCTGAAGTAGAACATATTAACAATCCATTTTATAAGTTAACTAGTCTCGAGTATTCAAGTGGAGGAGGGGATGTCAATTGGATTCAAAATATAACTCGAATCAATTGTCATATTTATCTTCAATCGGAGCAACAAAGACCTAGGAAAGCCAACAAATCCAAGAAATTCGAAACACACTTACTCTTTTTTTTGTAAAAATTGATTGAAGTGAAGACAATAGGAATCCTTTTGGTGAGATTGATGATGATGACGCCAACTTGAAAGGATCAACTTTACGTACTTTGCATTCAAAACTACGACGATTACGTCAAATATTGCAGCCGTTATTCCATATTAGACCAAATAGTTTCCCAATTCATACCTTAATTAAACAAGATGAGGAAGAAAAAAAAACAAACTAAAAACACTTCTTTTCAAGCTGAACCACAACAATTATTTGAAATTAGACGTTGAAAGCAGCTCATAAGTTGTGGTGGTTGTAGATATAATTGAAGTTGATATTGATGGTTGTAAGAAAAAGAAGCTAGACAACCAATACAACTTCAGCACAAAGTACACGACTTGTCACAAAACCCGAGAACAAGAAGAATGAGACAATAAAAATTATTTCAGACACAAAACAAACAAATAATATTAGAATTTCTTTTTTTTTTTTCTTAAAGTATTCAATCATCATTTTCTCTTTAATTTATAGATTGTCTTACTAAAAATTTAACTTAACTTAACTTGCTCATAGTCCTGCCCGACCCCCAATTGTATTCTACAAACAATATATATACACATCATTTACTTACTTACTTAATTACGTACATTGATTGCTTTTCTCATAACTATCTAAATTTGATTTAAAACTTGCTGTTTACTTAATTGAAATTTACTTACACCCCTCCCTCCATCCCATTTACCCCCTCCTCACCCATCCATCACCCCCCTATTCTAGTACATTATTTAGAGTTGAAAAAAGATAATATAGATATAAAGTGATAGATACCATTATAACTATATTTCAAGAAAAAGACATAGCAAAATATATTACACTTTATACAACAACACAAACAATATCAACAAAGTTTAGTGTGTAAGTGTGTTGTGGGCGTGTCTGTCTGAACAAAAATTTTGACAATCAAGAAATTTTTTTTTTACTTTTCACTTTCCCCTACTACTTTTTACTTTACTTACTTACTGTCTACTAAGAGTTGACTTTTTTTTTTACAACCACCACCAAGTGTGTCTGTTTTTTCTTTTCTTAGTTTTTTTTTTTTTTTAATTGTTTAATTGAAACAATCCACTCATAACCATATATATACCACTAGTCCAAAAGGTATTATAGATATCGACTGTTTAATCTCATCCATTTACTAAGTACATTTGAATTTATAGAGAGATAAACATATTCTCATCTACACATCATCAAACAATATCTACTTTATATTTACAGACAACCACAAGAGAAAAAGTGGATTACACATCAAACCAAACCAAAACAAACCACCACTACTGTCAAGATAAACAAACCTTTTGGAGTTCTTTTGATTGACAAAAACTTTTCATACAACCACCACCGTATTGAGTTTTTTTTTTTTGAAATCACCACAGATATTCATCTTCCCTTCGGACATATATTTGCTTCATTGTATTGATAAGAGTTATTAAATCCACTAATGGGTAATTCCGTAATGAAAGATGACCATTTTGCATTTATTCAGGCGTTGGCGAAAAGAATCGAGTCGTTGTTACCAAATCACACCGGTCGTAGTATAGAAGAAGTTGAACTTGACCAACAATTTTCAATCTCAAGAAAATTATTATTAGAGAACAATAATAAAGACCCACAAACAGTAACGTACATTTTAATAACATTTGCTTCAATTCTAAAGACTATTAATACTGAATTCACTAACAACAAACTAAAATACCGTGATGATAAATCAAGAAATTCAATTTTACTAATTTGCAAATTACTTGCTGACATTTTAAAAGTGAGTTGGAATCGAGAGTCCACTATTGTTGATGATAAAGATTTTTTAAGCAATTACTCAAAGTTTTATTATTATGATACTCCCAACAAAATAGATTCCTCGGTAGTTACCGATTTGGTTGATACATTTGTCAATATGATTTCTTCCAGTGTTGTCCGGAAAGTGGTATCACTAGTGCGTAACGAACAAACATTAACAACTCTTATTGTTGCTAAAGAAGAATCTGAGATTTTGCGTGAAGATCAACTAATGACAAAGGAAGAAGAAACTGAATTAGTGGTAGACAAGATTGATTTCTATTTTGATACCATACTTCGATATATTGCTACTGCAAATCCTGAAGATTATTACAATGTTTTAAAAGCAAAAATTTTTAGGTATTCCCAAAGAGACATGACGATTCCTTTACCCGTTTTGCAAACATATTTACCGTTGCTAAAATTTATTTTTTTTGCAAAGGTCAACTCCGTCCCCGTTGTGGAAGATACTTTGAAGGCTTTGCCATGTATAAGATCAACTACTTGGAAGCAAGTATACTTGCACTTTCTAGCTAGCAGTATCAAAGCTCAATCATTTTCACGTACTTTGGATTACAATATGTTGGTGGATTTGAATGATACCCATCAAGGTCAAGTGTCACGAAGTTTGTTTGATGTATCATTTAGCCTATTTTCTGATGAGTCATCCTCAAATCTGTTTAACTCACCATTTGTTCTAATTTGGTTTTTCGTTATTTGTCTTGAAGATGTTATTGAAGTCAGCAGCGATAAGCCATTAAATAAATTAAAGCTCACATTCAACAAAAGGCTAAAATTTATAATGTCACAGTTGAAAGAAAGCAGTAATGCTTCCAATTTGGGGAGTTTCGATGCATTTATCCATCTATTCCATTTAGGCGCCCGTTTACAAGCATACAACCAATATTCGCATCCAATTTATAAATTTAGCATGAAATTTCTTGACGACATCCACCGCAATTTGATAAAGTTTGGCGAAGTTCGCAAGGACGATCTTATAGTTGATGATGAATTGCTTTTTAGATATGATTTGCTAACAGTCAATTTCTATTTGGCAGCCATTTTATTATGTCCAGAAAAGTACACTAAAACTGTGATCAATAACTATAAGCAAAACCAGGAGGATCTTCGGTTCAACAAGATTTTCGTTAAGATAATTAAAGGATTGTCAGAAATTGAAACTGCCAAGAAATCGTTTTTTGCAGCAATGAAACAAGTGACACCCACTTTGAGATTGTTGGTTTATGGTGCTTCAAAAATTTTGTATCAATATGAGATTTGGCGTAGTATTAACCAACCAAGCCAGAGCAGCATTGCTGGTGGTTCAGATACTTCTACAGCCTCATATATTGACAATGAACAAAACAGTGATGAAGCAACTGCTGCAACCCAAGAAGCTTTTAATCGAATTAAAACAAGCCTAGATCATTATACAGCAGATTTATTTGACACTGACTCGAAAAAACTAAATAGTAGCAAAAATTTTGCTACCTCATCATCTTCATTATTATCAACTTCAACTATTAGATTCCGAATTGTGAATGGAGCAGAAGAGTTATTATCAGACATTTTTCGAATATTTGCAGCAGCACCACAATTCTATTTCAATGATGAAGAGTTAATGAGTAAAGAAATATATAAAACCAAGCCATTATCAGAATCACTCCCACCTATCATACGATTTTGCCACGAAGCAATTATCCCAATAAGATTGGCATTTAAATCGAAATGGATAGTTCAAGGAGACACACGGTTATTGGACTCGACAAAGGAGTTGTCATTAAAAATGGTTGAGCCAACTACCAGTTTGGTTGACATTCGTACTGAATTATCGGTTTTCGCAAATTTTCAAATCTGTTGTTGTATTATTTATGTCACATGTGAAGCGTGCTTATCAATTTCATTGCTTAACCCAAAGTTTAAATCCTGTTTTTTGTTTTTAAATTCGTTTTTGCAAAAGAGAACCTACTTCAACAGATTTATGATTGAAAATCCTATCTTGACTAACCCAGATACACGAGACTATTTAGGATTTTGTGGCGATATTATACATTCTGTGGAAAAAGTATTGTTACTTTCCTTATGTACTCATGACATACTGTTTTATAATTATGCATTGCAAGGAATAGATTGGTATCTCAATGAAATGAAAGTGAACAAAGGTTTCTATCCATCCGAGGATGTTAGCGATACTTTGGTTGATACATTTCAACTAATCCTGGAAGATAAGGCTGTTTTCACAGGATTTGTCAGTCTTCACAAGCGTCATAGAAATATTTTACGTAATTCCAAACCAACAAAGTCATTATATCAAATATGGGTAACCATTTACCATCGGTGGGTCAGAATTCTTGATACTAAATCGTGCCTAGGAAATGACAAGACACTTATTTTGAGACATTTCACTGGATTTCTCGTGTCTACTTCTGGTTGTTTCTTATCAGGAAATTTAGTTTCTGAAGAACTTGCGGTAAATAGCTTACCAACAGCTCCGATATCCGAGTTTTTTGACAAGTGTATAGAGTTGTTAACTTCACCTGACATGGTAGTGCAAATGATCATTAAAGAAGCTTTATCGAGTGAATCACAAGCAGAAATATATTGCTTAACTGCTCGAAAGCTAATGGAAACAGCAACACATTATTTTGAGAATAATAAATCAGATGAAATTGCACTATTTCTAGATCGTGCAATGATAGTTATGACGTCTATGATAAATGTGAAAAGTGAAGGAGCACTCTACCTTTCCACCTTGTTGCCAGACATTTGTCATGATTTTATCAAATTTATAAATGCAGTAGATGACCCATGTGAGAGATTTAAGTTGCAATTAAGGTTTTGCAAACTTGGATGTGCTTTAGAATCAGATCGTACGAGTGCTGGTTTGAATGGGGCTTATAAATTAAGAAATCTCTACTCCAGAGCAAGTTTGGAGTGGTTGGAACCAGCAGTATTTTATGATGGTTCACTTGAGGGAAATCTAAAAGCTGATGATAGTTCAAGTGTGAGAACCAACAAAGAAATGGAGATTCTGTATTTGGCATTAGATTTTGCAGTTGAATGTTCTTTTCTTTTACGAGGACAGGTTGAAAACCTATTATTGGAAGTCCCAGATGGGATCAAAGATGATGAAATCAATAAATATAAAGATTTGTCTTTTAGTGTTTATTTTTCATTATTTTACAAGGTGATTCAAAAATATACCAAAGCAACCCCCACAAGTCGAGAAAAACATAAGCATCATATTATCATTGATAACATTCTTCAATCCATCACAAATATTTTGCAATATGACTCTCAGATTGGAATGAGATTTATTTTACCTATGGGATATCATGAAAGCAAGAAAATAAGGTCAATTTTTTTGAATGTATTTTCCAAAATGTTGGTTCATCAAAGCAAAATCTCGAAGAGGGAAGAGTACCCAGATGGGTTAATTGATGAGTTGACAGATCAGTTTGAAATTTTTGGTTCTATTGCAGAATGTTCCTCTTCATTTGAACATAATTTATTAGCATCTGCATTTTTCGAAGTGTTTTCCTATACTGGGAAATTGAACAATTTGTTTAATGCTTTGTTAAATACCGAGGTAGCTCTTCTGTCAAGATCAACTGATTTGTTTAGAAGAAATTCAACTTTGACTAAATTCCTATCGTTTTACGCACAAACTAACGGGGCAGATTATTTGAATGAGGTTTTGTTACCTGTTATCAAGGATCTAGTTGACAATGATGTACAATTTGAAGTTGAAAAGCAAGATAACTCGGAAACTGCAGATCTTTTCATGTTACATTTCTCAAGAATAGTCGATCTGATTGTGAATTCGACCGACAAATTGCCATATGCATTTAAACTGGTAAGCAAGGCAATCTATGATTCTGTGTCGAATAAATTCCCTGAAGCTGCACTTACAGCTGTTAGTTCTCTCATCTTTTTGAGATTTTTATGTCCCGTAATAATCAGTCCCGAACAACATTTCAAACTTCCAATTAAGAACCCCAAAGTTAAAAGATCATTAATGCAATTAGTGAAAGTATTGCAAAATATGGCAAATGGAACTTTAGCTTCTATGAAATGGCCAGCACTTACTGGGAAACTTGAAGAATTGAATTTTTACAATCAAAAAATTGATGGTTTTTTGAAGATGATTTCCACAGATGAAACAACGGAGAATGACAGTGCTGACATATACAAACCTGAGAAACCATTAACTTCGTTGAGATACTTGCACAAGTTTGTTTACCATTACTTTGGAAAAATCAGATATAACTTTCTTTTCCAAAACTTCTCGCCATATGAATACCTGTTACATGATAAAGCCGCGAAATTCAAGAAATTCGATTATCTCGTGATGCAAATGGGTCAACCAAATCCTGGTGTTAAATTACAAGTTTCCAGTAAGTTGAAACTTCCTGACGCTAATAATTTGGACGAGGACGAAATTAAGCTTAATGATTTTATGACAAAAATGTCCATCAAATTTTCTGATACACCACCGGACGCAGTTGATGTAATTCATAGTTCCATTTTCAAAGATGGTACACCAGCAGTGGTCGTTAACTTGAAAAAATTGAGTGGTCGACCACACGATTTTGAATATTTGGCTTATAAATTAATAGAAACAGCGTCTCAAGTGTGGGATAACAAGTTTTACTTGGTATATGATTTCACCGAATATTACTATTACATTGAAACGGTGACAGTCGAATATGCCAATTTGATTGCAAATAGTGGTACTAAATTATTATTCAGTAATTGTCAAAGAGTTTATTATTTCAATATACCCAGAATTGAAAATCCAGGTATTATGGAAGGTGTTAAATTGGTTAGAGCAAAGGGAGAGAAGTATGGAACTAAAGTTTATATTTACTCACTTTCAGACCCTGATAGTATTATCAAGAATTTATGTCTTGATCTGGAGACATTAGCAATTAATCGTGAAAATAAAGTCACTTTCAAGGATGTTTTACTTTATGATGTATCTACTGAAAAATTCATGCCTGTCCAATTCAAAATAGGAAGACGATTTGTCACATTATGCTTTACTACCCGAGTGAATATTGATTATATTGCAAGTGTTACAGATGGGTTTACCCCAGTCGAGGTTTATCGTATCAGTGAGATGAACAAATGCGAAGTGTCTAATTTGACTGGAAACAATGATGAATTTACAATTTATTTGAATCGTGGAGTCCAACTCACTTTTAGATCACAAGATAGACTTGAAATTCTTAGATATTTATATTTTACTATTTCAAGATTGCCAAAGGAACCATTTGTTTTGAATAATGAATTGGATTATCATAATGAACGTCACACCATGCATTGGTTTGGAAGATTATATAATATTGTTTTCCAAGGGTTGTTGAGTCATGATGAAGAATTAAAATCAAAAGCAGCGGTCTTGTTTGGTTCCTTGTCGACATACTTTGAAATTGATTTTGGAATTCGTGAAAACCATGCAAGCAATGTTCCATTCCCAGCCGATGCTACTAATTTTGTTGTTACTGTTTCAGCACATTTAGCGAAAACTTTCCCACAAATGACGTATCGATTTTTCAAAGCATTTTTTGATAATTTCGATCGTATAGATAAGGATACCAGGTTTACATCTATTTTGTATTTATCACCTTGGATTCAAAACATATATGAGTATGTGTTTCTGAATGATGAGAATGGTGCTGACAAGACTGCAGATTTGCTTCGATTGTTTTGTCGTCTTACATCAATTTACAAAGATCGTATTCCATTCATTAATGATTATATATGGTCCAAATTGTTTCAAGAGGCAAGGCTAGTATCAACTTTAGTGGAAGAAGTAGTAGCATTTGCTATAGACAGTAAAAATGATAATCCAGACTGGACATTTATTATTGCAGTGATTTGTCCATCAATAGAAGTTTGTGGTGAGGTGACATCAAGATTATTGCAAAGAATCAACAAGGTTGTGACAACGGATTCGTCCATTGCTTTACAATCAAAATTGTTTGAAATATCGGTTTTAATTAAGATTTGTTCGTCATTGTTTTTCAATTCATATAACTTAGCCAAGACGTATTTGGCAGAATTGATATTTTTTGTGACTTTGTTTATTGATAATCCCATTTTGGATGTTGGTGATGATTTACAAAAATTGCTCATGACAGCAATTCAATCTTTTTTACACAAACCAAATTTGACTGAAGCGCAACGAGCTGAAATAGATAAAGCTATTGCATATTTTTCAACTCCAAGAGCTAAGATGATTTTTGGTGCTAGTAGAGATGTAACCAAAAGAAATGATGCTGCTCAAGCTTTCAATAAACTCACAAATATTGAACAATTTGCCGATTACTTGAATGTTTTCATTAAAGCATTTGCTTTGCATGGTGATAGAACCAATTGGCGAGCTAGATGGTCGTCTAATACTATTGATGTTGCCTTTAACAATTATTCGGTATTCCAAGATCGAGCATTTTTGATGGTGGGAATTCTTGCCAAAGAAGGTATTAGTGACTCCAATGCATGTAGAACTATCAAGTTAGTTTCTAATGGTGAGTTAAATAGTATTGATATAACTATCTGTGTTGCTGTTGCTGTTGCCAGAATTTTAGATGGTTTACCTGATAGTTCAATTTTACCGCCAATATTGATTTGGCCACAATTATGCTTTACATTATTGAATCATGCTGTGCTTTATCCTTCTGGGTTAGAAAATGTTATTGCTTCAATCACAAAAATTATGAGAATTGGACCAAATTATTTGGATGTTATATTTGAACAACAACAATATTTAGAACCCGAACTATCCAAGTTTCAAGAAAGGCATGGTTATATAATCACTAAAGAGAATTTTGGTGTCCACATATTTTTCATATTGGGTCAAGGATTGAGAATGTCCCAATATAGACATTTAGCGATTGCTTGTATTAAGAGATATTTCAAGCAACGATACTTAATGAGGGTCGGGAAACAACTCGATGGGAAATTTATATCAAATAATGCTTATGCTTATATTTTCTATCTTTATTTGTGTTGTGATTGCAAAGAGGTTGAGGAATATTTTAGAGAACTTGAAATTGATTGCCCATTTGTACTTTTAAATGATAATCAAAAAGTTCCTAAGTTACTAATTGATTTATTGATGGACAATACGGAAGTATCCAAAATAGTCATGATACATGTTGGATTTTTATTCTGTGACATCCAAGGCGTCGATATCAGTTTCAAAGCAAGATTTATTCAAATCTATCTTTATTTGCTTAAGAATTCCAAAGAAATCGCATTACTTGTGTATCATGTTATTAAACTAACATTGATGCATGATTTGGTGAATACTGTTTCCGTGGAAGTTGTTAAAAATATTTCCCAAGTAGTCGATATTGTTTCCCAATGTACTGATTATGATCCAGAATATTATAAGAATGTTATTGATGACTTGTTAAAATTGAAGAAAGTCACAATTCTCAAAACTTTGAGACATTTGAAACCACTTAGTGAAACTATTGATGAAAACCAAATATTCAAACCTGATTTTGATTCTGATATCAAACCAATCCAATCGATGCTTTATAGAGCTGCATGTAGTTACATCAGTGGATCGAAATTGGAAGATTGATCAGAACATTAGATTGATATTTTATTGTTAATTAGTTTTGTATTATTAAGACAACGTTCATTTTGGGGTTTTGGGTTCGGTTTTTTGTTGGAATTCCCATTATAGTCTTTGTTGATTTGTGATAATATTTACAAGAAAAAAGCAGGAGAGATAGAGATGCTGAATTTTTAAAGAAATTGCATTGCATTTTATAATTGTTATGATTTACGTGTATATGAAGTAATAAACTACAGTCATTCTTTTTTTATATATTATTATCCTTTAATTCTTTATCGAAGTCTTGTAAACTGATAAAGAGGAATCTCTGATGTAAAAAAAAATGCTTTTATTGTTCTATAAATATTCGTATATTGCAATCAATGTCGTTTGTTTTTATTACGCATAGATTGTTCAATTTCCTTTTTAAACAATCTGAAAAGTAACATTGTTGCTCTAGCATCTTCAACAGAAGAATGTTGACCAATTTGTATATCAACTTGAATAAAATGTTTAATCAATTTCTTCAAACTTGGTGATTTCCCACCAGCAATCTCTCTAAATTTTGGGAATTGACAAGTATCTCTAATCATCGATTTGGGATGAGATAAAAATAACATATCTAAATCATTACTCAAAGCATGACCCACTAATATTTTATTATTAATTAATTCAATAGTTTTCAATTGTGCAGTTTTAAAATCTATAGCATCTTGCATATGATGACTTTGTATACCACTAACCCAAGTTCTCCAATCAGTAACTCTTTCTTTTGGTCGTACATAAGTATCTAAAAGTACAAATCCATAATAATTTATAATTGATATTCTTGCTAATGCTGATTCTTCTCCATCTTTACCTATTCCAACAAATTCACAATCTAATGCTACGTATTTACCAGGATCTAGTTTCCTGCTATCATTCCTTGATAATGGTAGTGGTTTAGAGGTTTTCGGTATATTTAATATATTTATAGTATTATTTTGTGTCCAGAGAGTGTATTCTAGTGGTGTTGCAGTAGGTTTAGTTGATGATATTATGGGAACAACATTGGTTGTAGTATTGGTAGTACTTTGTAGTTTTTCTGATATTGAAGCTTTAGATTTCTTGGAAGTCTTGGTTTTGGAAATAGGTTTCTTTACCGAACCATTCTTGGGTTTGTCTTGTATTTTAGAACTTAATTTCTTCCAATTTTGAGATAATTTTGTCATATTGAATCAACCTATAGATATGAATAACTCCAAGATCTTCACTCCATTAACTCTCCTTTTTTTTTTGGTCTTCCCAATTTTTTTCTTTTTCACTTCAAGGCGAGTCGCGATGCCTTCATGGCGACTTTTGTGTTATAGTTCGAATAAAGCCTCATCGCGTGTTAATCCTGACACGCGAAGACATACACAAGTCTACAAATCGTTTTACGCCATACAAAGTTACAGTTGAAATAACAACTATATAATCTATTAACACGCAAATACATATTTTCCATTTATAACCCCCCGCTAGAAAAGTTATATACTTGCAAGACCCACTTTAATTTGCTTATAATTTCCAGACATTCCTGTTCATTGATAGCTATAAGGTAAAACTTCTTTGTGGGAACCTCCTTAGTGGAATTGAGCACCTCATTATTCTCAGCCAACAGCTGTTGACTCTGAATAATGATTCTGAAATAATTGGGGTTTTTAACGTACTTCTTTAATTTGAGTATTTGGGTTATATGGAAAGAATAAGTTTTCGTCAGCGTCTTATTATGGGCCCTATTGAACTGATGATTCAAATAATTATGATGATGGGTATGATTATGACCATTTATGTTTATTACTGAAGACTCAACTGGCATACTCATTGTCAAATCATCAGGTGGCGTCAAATGAATATAATCTCCATCAATAATAAAGTTCTTTTCACTGAAATTCTTAATTTTCATCTTACTATTATTCTTCAATACTTTCCACTTGAAATAAATTGTATTTAAGTTAATGGGTAACGCTGGATTATCACCTGTCAAAATATTCTCAAGATATTTATTAGACGTAATAGCTTGTTTAATGGCATTAGTAGAATTGAATGAAGCCGCTTTTTTATCTTCTTTGGGTAATAGTGTACTTGTTGGTTTATGTGTATCCTTCAAATTCAATTTTTGCATCTTATCATCTATTTGTTCTACCGTTGGCGTAATATTTGGTAACGTGAAATCCAGAGGCGTTATCTTTGCTTCAATCATACCAACATCATAACTTGCATTCATCATCAGGTTCAATTTAGTATCCAGAGGTATCAATTCTAGAGTCCTTTGTTTCAAATCAGAACATTTTTCAACATCTTTAACAAATCTACTCTGTCCTGTACTTTGATCCACTAACCGAAATCGATATTTTGTTAGAATTAACCCTTGTTGAGCACAAAATTCTTTTAATACTTGACCCATGGTATAATCACTAGGTACTTTTATCATTTCCTTTCTTGGTAATCCATCATCATCATATTCAAAAACTCCAATTTGAAACTCGATTCTCTCTGCAGTTGAATCTTCAATTCCACTTTCCACAATTTGATTAATACTGTGTCGTTTACGTTGCAATACTTCAAGATCTTTCTTTACTTCAACGGGCAATGGAGATTGTGCTTCATTTTTCTTAATTTCGTTATAATCAGTGATTCGACAAATTGCCAATTCTTTCGGGTTATTATATGATGAGAGCAATCTGGTACGATCCAAAACGCCAAATGATCCGTAGTTTTCGCCATCTTCATCAACTAACTCTAACCGCCAATGATTTGGGTTGAGGTAGTTTAAATCTTTGATACCGTTCAGTTCGGGCAACTTACAAAGATTAAGCAAAATAAAACCAATACAATCAGAAATGGCCACATTCTCAACCATGGCCAATTTTGTCAATGTAGCCTTTGTGTTGGGTGGCACAAATATATCAACCAATGTTTGCTTTACCGACGAAGCACTAGCATCAACAAATGAATAATAATTTAATGGATTAGTGTTGTTTGATTTGTATTTTGAATGAATAAGTGAACTCAATTTAGAGGTTTTTGGATTGTCTAGATTGCTTGGAACTATTTTCTCAAACTTAAATGTTGGGTTTTTATAACTTAACGCAGTTAACCCTAAATACGATTTGCTATTACCTGCAGAAGATGACCTTTGTCTAACGAGGGCATTGCTTTTTGGTATAGTGTGCTGATCAAATGAATCACTCTTCTTCTTTTTTCTGCTTTTCTGTGGATCAAATTCTGAAACGTTACTTGTTCTAACAAATGAAAAGCTATCACCTCCATTCTCGTTGTATGTAGAATCTAAAATCAACGATGAATCCACTAAGGAATCATTATCCAAATCAGTAAACTCTGAATCATTAGAATCTTCATCGCCATCTTCATCATACTCATATTCATACTCATCGGAATCAACAGAGTCATAATCTTCTTCAATTTCGGCTTCAATCTCTTCATCAGATACTCCTTGTTCCTCTGGTTGATAATTTTGAACAACATGTCCACGAGAATTCACAGGAACTCCAAAGTCACTATCTATAGTAATGACGTCACTATTGTCTTGTGATGGTTTGTGTGACTTATTGACTTCAATGACCTCTGGTTCGTTTTCCTGTTCGGTAATGTCTCCGTCTTCTGTAGTAACTTCCTCCAAGGTATTATTGGTTGAATTTATACTATCACTTTGATATAGTTGTAGCTTTCTATCATTAATATCACTATCACTATCACTATCAGAGTCTGAAACTGAACCACTCTCCTTCCCAGACAGGAAGAATTTAACAATGGGTATTTTTGATTTTGATTTGGGTCTCGATTTTTTGCTGCTACCACTACTTCCTCGAATAGTCTTAGTATACCTTAGTCCAAAAGTTGTGCCGCCACTATTATTTGCATTTGATTCATCTGGATCCTCTAGTATCAATATGTCATCTCCTTTCGATTCTGTTATTGGTGCTAATTCTGATTCGGCAGTTGATCCCAAAGGATAATCCATATTTGAGTCAGTAGAAGTATTATCCAACGAGCCCGAGTTTAAAAGCATGGCACCATTATTTTCATCAAGGCTACCAAGTAAAATTGCTTCATTTTTGGCGGTGGGGGTCTTGTTGGTTTGATTGGCCTTATGTAGTTTAACAGTTTTCTTTGATTTTCTTTTCCGCCTCTTCTTTGTAGCCTTTGCAGGGGGTGTACTAAAACTTGGCTGAGAACTATATGTATCATCATATCTTAACCCGTTATGAACAGATTTCTTTATATGTCTAGCAATTTCAAAAGTGATTGGAGGGGAATCAGAAAATGGGGTTCTCGGGGTGTTTTCATTACTGCAGATCGGCAACAGCGAATGCTTTATGATTCTTCTTGCATAATCGGAATCTTCATTCAACACCAAATATGTAGTTCGTAAATGGCGTATTAGTTCAGATTGGTCAAGTGGAAATGCCATTTAGATGTTGGGTTATGTATAAGTATTTGAACTCAAACCGGAAATTTGTGCAAAAAAAAAAAACAAAAATGAAATGTAAATAGAATATTGGGGGGTTTTTGCTCTTTCTGTAGGTATCAATATTTCATTCTTTTACTAATGTTGAATCTGAATTTGATTCTTATCTATAGAGATTTGTGGTTCTGTTAGTGAATCGAATGGTAAGGAAATGTTAATGTCCCAACTGGCTGTCAAAGATATTCTAACAGTTTTTTTTAGTGCGGTATTATTTTGTTAACTCAACCTTTTCTGTTGCGCGAGAAATCTCCTAATTATTGATTACGTAATCATGAAACTGATTGATTGATTGATTTTGATTTTCATTAAAACGTGCAACGTGTAACATTACACCAAGAGGTTTATCGACCCCTACTGTATTAATATTATCAGACCCTAAGAAAACCAAGTGAAACTCACAAGTAATAAAACATAAGAAAAGACCAATAGGATTCAATTGAGTAATCAAAACTAGTTTATTCTTTAATTTGTGGTTAAATTGGCATGAAATTCTACGTAAATTTCATGTTCAAATTACCACTAGAAGAATGGTTTGATATTTCTATTACATCATCAATATACCCCTAGGTCAATAATTGATTCTTAGATTTCCTGAACTGTTATGAGCCATTCTTCTTCGTCAACAACTGGTCTCACACACTTCCTTAATATTATATAATCTCAATAATCAATTGACAAGTCACCAGTAAAGTTCAACCTTTTTTGAGGGTGAACGTTAACATTATACAGTGAACAAATATGACAAAAAAAGTTGTAGTTGTTGTTGTTGCTACTGCGGATTTTTTTTCTCTACACAAAACTGATTTGTATCCTCACTAATATTAAACCAAGTTTAGTTTGATAATGAAATCGGTTTCCTTCAGCAATCAAAAATGAAATGTGGTATAGAGGGAATGGCGACAGTTTAAACAAGCAAAAGACCAGACAACAACAAGACAGCACCAGCAACATAGTTTGAATTCTATACACCGAGAGAAGAAGAAGTACAACAAAAAAATTGTTGATCCACGCACCCAATAGACCGATTACCCACCATCCACCACGCCCCCTTCGCCCCTCCCTCCTTTCTTTTTTGTCGAACAAGCAAGCCAACCTTCTACTTTGAAACTATTAATTATCAAAAGTTCCTTCAAAATATTTTTCTCTTTCTTTTCCCTTTATCCGTTTCATTTATCTCCCTCTCTTTCTTTTTGCAAAGTCTTTATTAATTCTATATTTTCAAGAAGGGAGAAATTTATTATCCTAATCTTAAAGAAGATACACTTACCAGAAGTTGACAAGTAATACCACACTTTAACTCGAATTGTTCTACATTAATATTTTTTTAGTGTGATTTTTCTGATTTATTTGTTTTTCTTTTTTTTTTTACTTGCTTCCTTAATTTATACTGGAAATCGCATTCACTTTCTTCAATTATTGCTAATGAGTCAATACTTGAAACACCAAAAGAAACATCAACAGTTTAAGATTTAGCTTACAATAATGCACAAACTCAGATATTCTTTCCACCAACACTACAACAATCGCCATTCAAACGACAAACACAAAGACAGCCCAAAGAGTCAAAACAGCAATGAAGAAAATGATTCGACCAAGTTGAGTTCAAGTAGTCTTCAAGATTTACATAATGATTTAGATGATATTTACAACAACTACACTCTATCACAGAGTACCAATAACAACAGTGTAGATACATTGGATTCTGAAAACGATCAAGCTATAAATGAGTATATTGATAAACCCCCAGCCATTCATGGCAATGAACCACAACTACCGGTTATGCACGTTTCTTCACGATTATCTTCTTTGGGTAATAACACTACTGAAACAGGTGAAAGTATTGCCAAAAGTGCACCAGGAACCCCTTTATCTTCAAATTCATTTGATTTTAGACCTCACCATCCTCGTGCAGTAACAAATTCATCACTCAATGTGTTATTAGACACTCCTAATGTTAGTTCTGAATTCAACCATTTAGTGGATCAGACACCGCCCAACGAGTCAGCAGAGAAGTTTGACAACGATAATCGTGTCGACGCCAAAGAAGAAGAAAATAATGACAAGGATGAGGACGAAATACCAAAATCGAATGAATTGAAACAAAATGAAGAAAACTGGGAAAAGAAGGGTGCCGCAGTTAAAACCATCAAAACTATGGATGGGGAGACCAAAACTATTCGGCGAAATGTTACTGATTTCAAATTTGGAAAAGAATTGGGAGAAGGTTCGTATTCCACGGTGATTTTAGCAACCGATAAAATTTCCGGTAAGCAATATGCAATAAAAGTACTTGACAAGCGACATATTATAAAGGAAAAGAAAGTCAAGTATGTCAACATAGAAAAACATGCTTTAAATCGATTAAGTAATAGACTAGGGGTCATTTCGTTATATTTCACATTTCAGGACAAAGATTCACTTTATTTTGTTTTGGATTATGCTTCAAATGGCGAATTATTGACATTGATCAAAAGATACAACACTTTAAATGAGGAGTGTACTAGACATTTTGGTGCACAAATCTTAGATGCTATAAAGTATATGCATGATAATGGGGTTATACACCGAGACTTGAAACCAGAAAATATCTTATTAGACGACAAAATGAGAATTCAAATTACTGATTTTGGTACAGCAAGATTATTGGAGAAAAAGAATGATGAAAGTGAAGAGTACCCGGTGGATGTGAGAGCAAAATCATTTGTTGGTACAGCTGAGTATGTTTCCCCAGAATTATTAGAAAATAAGTATTGTGGTAAACCTGGGGATGTTTGGGCCTTTGGATGTATTATCTATCAAATGATTGCTGGGAAACCACCATTCAAGGCAACTAATGAGTATTTGACATTTCAAAAAATCACGAAATTGCAATTTGCGTTTAGTGCAGGATTCCCCACAATTATTAGAGATTTAATAAAGAAAATTCTTGTGTTACAACCGTCACGACGGGCCACCATTCCAGAAATACAAAAACATTATTTTTTCCAATCGATTGACTTTAAAGATTTTGATCTGATTTGGTTATCTGATCCCCCAGAAATAGGACCTTATAAGATGACAGCGAAATCGATGATGAAAGTACCGGAATTGAACAAGGCACCTAAAAAGAATGTCAAGAAAACAACAAATGCAAATGCCAGCAATGCCATGGCCGCTGTTGGTAGTAATGGAAACAAAGGGTCATCACCGACTCCTGAGAAAGAACCGAGTCCAACTACAATTAATAACAAATCAACAGAAAAAGTTAGTGCTGCCAGTGTAGCTGCATATGTTTTGAACAAACCATCTACAAACCAAAGCTCTAGTACATCTGAAGATTCATCCAAACGTAGCAGCACAAATGAAAGTCGCAAACCTTCATATTCACAACAAGATTTTATTCCGGGAACTAATATTTTACGTCCTCAGATTAATACTAGACCAAGTGTAGGGTCTTATGTAAAATCAACGCCATCAAAGGATAAAAAATCATTAACCAAAGTACCACTGAATATCCATCAACAACAACAAGAAAAAGTGAAACCGAAAATAATGGAGGTGAAGCCAGCAACTACATTGGAAGCAGCCTGGGAACCATATTTAACTCATCCAGATGAACGTATACTTCGTATTGGTCCAGTTATTGTTCATAAAGAGCCTACAGAACCATTTGAAAAGAAGAATAAAGCATCATTACACATATCGCCTTTGGATATAAACAAAGATCAAAGAAGTAGATCTAATACCAGTTTGTTAACACAAATTGTCAATGAAGTGAATAACAACACCAATGACTTGAAAAAAGTGGAAAATGCTGATGAATCTATTGCCATTATTGAACCACAGTATAATATCAAGAGAAGCCCTACTTCTGATAGCAAGAAGAGTATGGATATTGAAAGGTCTGCATCTACTTCTGGAAGTAGAATTAGCAAAAAGGCATTTTTCAAAAAACTAGGATTTAGTCATTTAGAAAAAAATGATGCTGAAGAATTGAGTGGTCCTAGTTTAACTGAAAAACCACAAACTTGTACATTAGTTGTTACAACTCATGGTCGAGCATTACTTTTCATTAGAAATGATATAGAAACCAATTATACTTTACTTGCTGAAATCAAGTTGAAATATCCATTTATTCATTTCCAAGAATTAGTTATATCTCAAAATAAGTTTTCAAAATTAGTACCATCAGTGGGGGTGTTTGTGATTAGTTCAATTGATAATTCATTAATTTTTGAAGTGGAGAAGTTTGAAGTGAATCAATGGACAGAAGCATTGGCCAAATCTAAATATAATGAAATAGAAAGAGACAAATTAGCTGCATATGAAAGTCAAACATCATTGAAAGAACCAGTTGTGATTAAAAAACAACAATCTTCTTCTACACGTTCATCACCAAAACTTTTAGATGCTCCTGCTTTTGATTCGAAAACTAATACTAAGAAGCTGCAACAACAACATCAACATCATCATCATTCTTCACCAACAGTTAGGAAATCAACAGAAACATCAAGTCCATCACATTCACCACGTACTACCAGTACCAGTATGTTTAAAATGAAATTACAAACCGGCACACCAAAAAGGAAACCACCACCTCCTGTGAGTCCACCACAAGAATTGAATTCACATACAGGATTACCTAGAAGATCAACTGAAAATGGAACTTTACATGCTGCTCAATTGGCAGTTTCTCAAATTTCTCCGAAAAGTTATTCAAATAATAGACGATCAAGTTTTACAAAAGAAGATGGAAGTAAAGCTGATCCAAATAGAATGAGAAAAGCCGTACATAATTATAATAATAATTATAATAATCATAGTTATAGTTATAGTCATAACGGTAATGGTAACGGCAATGGTAATAAGAGTGGATCTGGGGTAACTGCATTAAATTCTAAATTTTTGGCTAGAAGTACTAGGAAAAAATGAAATTATAAAGCAATTTAATATAAATTATATATATACATTTATAGTTATTACAATATAATAAAGAATAAAAAAGATATGCAAGCGTATCAACATAGCTTTTAAGTGTTACAAGTTAATCTTGTATATGCGTAAGTTAATGCATCTGATTGTGGTTGTGTGGCGTATCACGTGCTAGGGCTATAGCCCTAATGGTATATGCAGTCACATACATTAATTAGGTCATCTCATAGAAAATAGTATAGTGCGCACTTCCAGTATTGTTAATACTAAGTTAACGAGGAGTGCGAATAAATTTGGTACTAACAAAATTGCATTGTGTGTGGTTGTCCGGCGGGGCGAAAAATTTCACTCATACTGAGAAAAAGAGAGACACACAGTGACAGAGATACTCACTTACACAATTTACAGTGCGCAAACGAAAGACAAAAAATTTTTTTGAAAAAAAAAAAAAGCCAACCAACCTTTCATATTGTATTAACATTTAAGATATCAAGAAACTAAAAATGGCTAAGTTCATCAAATCTGGTAAAGTTGGTATGTAAAGAGGAAGAGAAATATGAAATACCTATTTGGAGTTATGATAATAGATTTACTGCCCTGATTTTGAATGGAATATGATTTGAGAAGGGGAGTTTTGAAAGATTGAAAGATTTTCACCAAAGAATAGAGAAACAAATCGAACGATTCAACGATTAAAACTAATATATAAATACTGTTAATTAACATAGAATGGATTATTGAAGATTTAAAAGATTATTGGAATTTGGAAGATTAATTTTCCGTTCAAGACAAGTGATTGACCAAACCATGTTGGGAATCGTCACAAAACATCAATGAAACCAACCAATTTTTTTTATATTTTGTATTCAAAATTCATTAAATGGCAGTAACAAATCATGAATCTACCAATTAAAATGTAAAAAAAAACATTATACTAACTAATTTATTTTTAGCTATTGTCGTAAGAGGTCGTTATGCTGGTAAAAAAGTAGTCATTGTGAAACCACATGATGAAGGTACCAAATCTCACCCATTCCCACATGCCATTGTTGCTGGTATTGAAAGAGCTCCATTGAAAGTTACCAAGAAGATGGATGCTAAAAAAGTTACTAAGAGAACTAAAGTTAAGCCATTTGTTAAATTAGTAAACTACAACCATTTAATGCCAACTAGATACTCATTAGATGTTGAATCATTCAAAGCTGCCGTCACTTCTGAAGCTTTAGAAGAACCATCTCAAAGAGAAGAAGCTAAAAAAGTTGTCAAGAAAGCTTTTGAAGAAAAACATCAAGCTGGTAAGAACAAATGGTTCTTCCAAAAATTACACTTTTAAAGAAAAGAGAGGAACATCCTTTTTTTTTTGAAATATTTGTAATATAAAATTTGGTTGAATCAGAGACAAAGAAGAAGAAAGAAAATACATAAAAAGAGAGAGTATATCTGTATAGTATAATTTAATGGAGGGTTTAATTTACTTACCACTTTATTCGTGCATGTTAATATTTCAATTGTTTTTTTTGTAAGCCTTTGCTTAAAAAGCCGTATCATTTATGTTAAACATAATGATATGAGTTTGTAAGTACGAAATTAATGCATTGGATGTGTGCCAACGTTCACGTAGCTTTTCCAGTTTTAAAGTAGTTTGACAATAATACTCCAATATTTAAGTTGAAAAATTTTCAATCTTTAAAGCGTTACCGTTTGAGTGAGATATATATTCATTATCAAGAAATGTGTGTGAAGAGAAAAAAAAAAAAATACACCGACTGAAAAAAAAAAAAAAAAAAATTATTAGTCAGTCAATATCTAATTACCAAAAATCCTTCTCTGTCAACCAGAACAATCAGAACATATGTCAGTAGAAGAAAAAGTATCACAATTAAAAGTTACTGAGGAATCAGAACAAAAAATCACTCCGTGGGAAGTAGAAGGAGCTGTTGTGGATGGTAAATCCATGGGGATTGATTATGATAAATTGATTAGTCAATTCGGTACTAAACATATTACCCTGGAAACATTAGAAAGATTTAAACAAGTTACTGGCGAAGAACCTCATCCATTTTTGAAAAGAGGAGTATTTTTTTCCCAAAGAGATTTAGATCGTATTTTAGATTTATATGAACATGGAGAACCATTTTTCTTATATACTGGAAGAGGTCCATCATCTGATTCAATGCATTTAGGTCATATGGTTCCATTTATATTTACAAAATGGTTGCAGGAAGTATTTGATGTTCCTTTAGTCATTGAATTAACTGATGATGAGAAATTTTTATTTAAACATCAATTAACTATTGATGATGTTAAAGGGTTTGCCGCAGAAAATGCTAAAGATATAATCGCCGTTGGATTTAATCCCGAAAATACCTTTATTTTTTCAGATTTACAATATATGGGAGGAGCATTTTATGAAAATGTTGTTAGAACTTCACGTCAAATCACTACTTCTACTGCCAAAGCAGTATTTGGATTCACTGATTCAGATTGTATTGGTAAAATACATTTTGCCAGTATTCAAATAGCAACAGCTTTCCCATCATCATTCCCGGATGTATTAGGATTACCACCAAAAACTCCTTGTTTAATCCCTTGTGCCATAGATCAAGATCCTTATTTTAGGGTTTGTAGAGATGTTGCTGATAAATTAAGATTTACTAAACCAGCTTTAATTCATGCCAAATTCTTCCCTGCTTTACAAGGGGCATCAACGAAAATGTCAGCTTCTGATACTACAACTTCAATATTTATGGGTGATACTGCTAAACAAATTCAGAAAAAAATCAATAAATATGCATTTTCTGGTGGTAGAGCCACTGCAGAAGAACATAGAGAATTAGGAGGTAATCCAGAAGTAGATGTTGCATTCCAATATTTATCGTTTTTCAGTTATGATGATGAAAAATTGGCAAAATTAGAACAAGGCTATAGAAAAGGAGAAATATTATCTGGAGAAATGAAGAAAGAATGTATTACAGTTTTACAAGAATTTGTATCTGCTTATCAAGAAAGAAGAAGTAAAGTTGATGATAATGTTGTTGAAAAATTCATGAAACCACATAAATTAGTTTTCGGTAATAAAGAAAGAAAAGTTCCTGTTAAACCAAGAGAAAAGAAAGCCAAAAAGTAAAGCAAAAACCACCAAGGTGAGATGAAATGGATGCATATAATATATTAGATAATCTATAGACACATTAATTAGATGAGATTTAATTTGTAAACGCCAACTGTTTTTTCCTCCTTCTCCCCAACCTTATTGTATCAATGTCTTTACATTTGCTAGAATAAACATTAATTTATCAAAATCATCATCATTAACTTCATCTCCTTTACCAAACCATTTTGAACCAATTGATAGTATTGTAGGTTTAGGACAAGTGGTACTGATTATTTTACTAATTTGAGTGGCAACAATCAGCAATTTCATATTGGCATAATCTCCAATCAATAAGATAGGTTCAGGTATTACTTCTCGTTCCCTTATTTCTTCTCCATCACCATCTTCATCATCAAAATGATCCGTGGAAATTTCTAAAGCTGAAGCATAAGTTATGGCTGATTTAGTTGAAACGGGTAATTCAAATGTGGTATCAATCAATCCATTTATTGATATATTAATAATCTGTTTATCATTATAATTGATTATATGGAAGAAAAATTCATTATTTGATGTGTCATTAGGATATGTGGTTTCAAAAGATTTACTAAATCCAGTTGGATCCTGAATTAGTTTAGTAGTCATTAGGAGAAACAAAAACGAATGAAATGAAAGAACGAAAAAAAATACAAATATCCGATACTGAATTTGAAACGATTGGGTATATTATAAAATTTGATTCAGTTTATGAATGTATAAAGACTATTTGACGTGTTTTAATTTTTTTTTTTTCCTCTATAAAAGCAAAGATGAAATTTCTCATTTTAAAAAACCAACAAAGAAATTTGAATGCAAAAGGTGTAGAATTTAGATTTAACATCTACCGGGGAGAAGGAGTGAATATATCAACCAATAATTGATGAGTAACGTTTTTGAATGAGGCTTGTAAGAATTGTGTTGTCAATTTTAGATGTATAGGAACAAGGGGGAGCAAGAGAAAGGGACAACTAAAACTAAACCTAAAACTAAAAAGACAACAAAGAAGTACAATAGCAGTATTCCGATAATTTCATCCTTGGTCTTTCTTGGTCATTATTGGATAATTTTGATAGATTTGATGAAGGTTTGGATGTCCGAATAATAGATAGACACATATACCTGTGATTTCAACTAAATTCTTGGGTTTCCCTTTTATTTTAAAATTCACATTCATATCTTAAACAATAGATCGGAGCAGTTGAACTCTTGAGCTCATGTAAGATCGACACATGTAAAATAGAGAAAAATGAAGAAAGAGGAAGAAGTGGGAATTTAAGATTGCAAAAAAAAAAAAGAAAGTATAATAGAGATAATGATGATGATGATGATGATGATGATGACAGTTAGGGAATCAAGTATCCGGTTGAGATGAACTTGAGAGAATTAACAATCACATTCACACCCTTATCCCCAAATATTAATAATTCAATGAGTAAATTTGAGATTATGAGATTACTAATAAATACTGGACACAAAATGGAAATTAAACAAACGACAATAGTAAAGAAATCTTGACGTTGAATGATGTTTTAAAATTAATTATTATTTGCTCATTATGATTAAAATTAATGATGATGATGATGATGATGGTAAATCCGGAAATAACCATTAATAATTTTTAGTTATTAGATAGATAATCTTGACTGTTGATTGTTGACTTAATCGCTCCACATTTAAATTCTCTTCACAATCACACAGTCTTTCTTTTCTTTCAACGGAAATTAAAATCTTTTTGAAAAATTTTTGCCATACAGAATTAATTCTTCCAACATTAACACCGATCTTTATATTTATTAACAGCTATATCAACTAATAGTTTGTTAAGATTTAGTTTACGAAAAAACTCAACTTTTTATTAAGATCATTTCCACTATATAAATACTTTTCAATCAGAACCCAAATTTTTTTTTTATTTTTTTTTTTAATTCCGGAAAAGAAAAAGAAATTATCTTTAGTCCATTATCAACAAAAAACTTCAAACAACTTCCCACCCCTGACACTATATAAATATATATTATGATCAGTATGACTAATATCTTTACTCCTATCGAAGAAGCTTTACAAGCTTATAAAAACGGTGAATTCTTAATTGTTATGGATGATGAAGATCGTGAAAATGAAGGTGATTTAATTATGGCTGCTGAATTAATCACTCAAGAAAAAATGGCATTTTTAGTTCGTTATTCTTCTGGTTATGTTTGTGTTCCATTAAGTGAAGAAAGAGCAAATCAATTAGAATTACCACCAATGTTGGCCAATCGTAGTGATAGACATGGTACTGCTTATACCGTAACATGTGATTTTGCTGAAGGTACAACTACTGGTATTTCTGCTCATGATAGAGCTTTAACTACTAGAAGTTTAGCTAATCCTAATTCAAAACCACAAGATTTTATTAAACCAGGCCATATATTACCATTAAGAGCTGTTCCAGGATTATTGAAAAAAAGAAGAGGTCATACAGAAGCTGCTGTTCAATTAAGTACTTTGGCTGGCTTACAACCTGCTGGGGTTATTTGTGAATTAGTACGAGACGAAGATGGATTGATGATGAGATTAGATGATTGTATTAAATTTGGTAAGAAACATGGTATTAAACTTATTAATATTAATCAATTGGTGGAATATATTTCTAAATAATTCAAAGCAAACGAAGTAAGAATAGAACATACACGCACATGGACATAAATACATTAATGAATCAGAATCAGTATTGTATAATAATAATAAGGTACTTTTATGTACAATAGATGTAATAATATATATATATATATATATATATACATTGGAGACTCATTTTAACATAAGTTGAGCTTTTCTTTTACCACTAATTTCATCTTTCACCGACTTCACATCAACCTTAACTTTATCAAAAACAGCTATTGTTCTTGAATTACCTTTAAAATCAGTAAACGTCAATTCATATTTATCTTCATTATAATTTGCTGAATTAACATCACCCATATTCTCAAGTTTAATTAATCCTTCAACCCCAAATTTCGGCACTAATACCACAATACCATTATTAAAAATCTTGATAATATAACCTTCATGTTCAGCTTCATTATTTCTCATAACTTGACCAACATAATATTCTATACTTGATCTTCCAGCAAATTGAGCATTTCTATGACGTTTATTGATATTTCTAACAATCATTTCCATTTTAGATTTGTCACGATGACTCAAATCTAAATTCTCATAACCAATGGCACCTGCCAATTGTCTATGAGCAACAACATCACAATATCTTCTAATTGGGGAAGTGAAATGGGTATAAATATCAACTGCTAAACCATAATGTCTAAATTCTGGGTATCCGTAAGATCCACTAGGGAAATATTCTGCCGCCATCATACAACGAGTAGACATGATACGAACCAAAGTATTAAAATATTTATCATTAGGATCAATACATCTATCCAATGAATCAGCCAATGCCTTAGATGATTCTAATGAAATTGACATACCATCTTTACGAACATTTAACATATCATTTAAAGTTTCAAAATTAGTTGCTGGTGGTGCTGCATGTCGTCTAAGCATAGCCGTTTGTGGATAAGCATCATAAATTTTTCTTGCAACCGATATATTAGCAAACAACATAAATTCTTCAACTAAAGAATTTGTTTCTAATAATTTTTTAATTTCAACTTCTTGGGGATCAGAAGTTTCACTATCCATATGAACTTTAACTTCAGGAGATGCTAAATTTAAAGCACCAGCATCTAATCTTTTTTGTTTTAATTTTTTCGATAATTTTAATAAAATTCTCATTGATTTAGTTAAATCATCTTGTTGTGATGGATCATCAATACGTAATTGAGCTTGTTCATAAGAAAATGCTTGTCTTGATTTAATAATCGATTTCATATAATTGACATTAATAATATTGGCATCTTCATCAACTTCCCAAATAACACTAAAGGCAAATCTATCAACAAATGGTTTTAATGAACATAAATTTGTACCTAAAAGCTGAGGTAACATATCAATTCTTTTATCAACCAAATATACCGAAGTTCCCCTTGAGGCACCTTCTTGATCTAATGGAGTATTTGGTTTAACAAAATGAGTAACATCAGCAATATGAACTCCAACTTCATAATTCCCATTAGGTAATTGTTTAGCATGTAAAGCATCATCAATATCTACACAATTCGGTGGATCAATTGAACAAACTAATTTATCTCTTAAATCAACTCTTTTTTGTAATTGTGGATCTTCAGTATTGGTGATATCTGGAACTACCCAATTATCACCTTCCTGTGGTAAACAATCCAAAACATTTTTAGAAAATGGTCTATATTCAACATCATGTTCCAATAACAATGCTTCAGTTTCCGCTTCAGCACTTTCAATTTCACCCAAAGCTCTAACAAAATGTCCATTAGGATATCTTGAATTAACAGGCCAAGAATCAACCACAACAACAATTCTTTGTCCTAAATATTCTCTAGCTTTTCTAGTTCTAATTCTAATTTTAGGTAATTTAGGATCCATCAAAATAACAAAACAATTCTTTGCTGCATGACCAGTCTTATCATCAAGATTAACTGATGAGGGAGCTATTTGTCCAACATAATATCTCCATGATCTTCTCATTACACCAACAATTTTTGCAGTTGGTTGTAATCTTTTATCTTCATTTTTAGACCCAATGACTTTTATAGCTTCTTGAGCTAATAATATACGTTCTTTATCAGAAATCACACTCTTCTTGGAGCTGGCAGTTTCTTCAATATCGACATCATCTTCATCACCATCTGCTGCATTATCATTGGCACCAATAGCCCCTTCCTCAATAATGGTAGTTGATGGTTCTTTCCATTTATCTTTTGGTAATAATTCGACAATAACTGAATCGGAATTAAATGCACGATTTAAATTCTTTGACCCTTGAATTAATAAAGGTTTTTTAAATGCTGGAACCAGAACTTCACCTTGTAAATAATTATATGATGAGACATTCAAAATACCTTGATATAAAGTACCATTTTTAATACCAGCCATTATTCTTGCATTTGAATAATATTCCGGGAATGAAGTTTCATCTTCCACGGTAGCAGTACTAGTCTTATTATCCTCAAATGTAGAATCATCTTGAGGTATTAAATCAGTTAAATCATCAGCATTTGGTAAACTTTCAATATATTCAACTAATGTTTTGGCATTAATACCTTCTTTAATTGCTTTAGTTCTATTATCTTTATCATTACAAATGAAAAACGTTTTAAATTTAGGTAAATGTGTTTGATACCATTGAGCCACTTTTCTAATGGCTCGATCATTTCTATCATTAATAGTTTCATTTTTATTTCTATTAATATAAGTTTGTTCATTATATTCATTATGAAATACAATGAATCGTTTATCTTCAGATTTAACTAAATTTCTTAATCTTTGATAAATTGGGAATGAACGATTTTTCACTTCTTCTAAAACTGTTTGAGGAATTATTACATCATAAAAACATTGATTATTTTCTAATAAATCAATGGCATGTAAAATAATATTAGTATCTAATACTAAATAATGTGGTTCACCTTTGGTTGTCTTTGTTGGATTCAGAGATAAAATGAATTTTGGTAATTGGCCTTGAGAATCAGGTTTAATTATATCTTGACATGAATTACAAATGGTGGAATAACATGGAATATCATTTCTTAAATAATGTTCACGAACAATTTTTAAAGCTCCACCATTTCTTGAACGTACAAATACTTTTGATGTGACACTTAATCCACTTGATAATCGTTTCCTATTATTGATAGTTGTTGATACTGTCATGGTTTGTAATGTTACTAATGAAGAGTGTGTGTTGTCTATTTTCAATCTCATCGATTGGGGAGTTCTAAATTTTTTTCTTTTTGGCCCTTGCCCTTCGCATGGAATTTCGCCGCCAAACAAGAATACGCTATTGAGTCTGTTTAACAATTCAATTGGTTGTTCCCTTGGTTAACGTCAACAGAAACAGACTTTATATATGGTTCTATACTATAAACAAATACAATCCATAAATCAAACAAGACTGTAAACTCAATATTTGATTTGCTTTCATGTAGGTAAACAGAATCAATTAAGGACCTGCCTTGTCGTGTAAAGTGTACCAACAACTTTGTTGTTAGTGACTAAAGAAAAATTTAGTGAGAGAAGGAAAAATTTTCAAATTGTCTTTGAAATCAAGATCGTAACTTAGCCTCAAACCACGGTGAAGCAACCCACCTAGAATTAATTGAAATGGCATTACGACTTATAACCAGATTTAGAGGGTTGCATATACCTCAAAGATCATTTCATCAATCTACTTTTAGACTTAATGAACCTATTCAATCAACAACTACCACCACCACCACAACAACAACAACAACCGATGAAATACAAACCACCACCAAACCTCGTTTCCAATCAAGATTCCGTCGTAATCAACCACAACATCAACAAAAACGGGCTCCATATACATCTTCACAAGTAACTGAGAATTTGACCATAGGAGAAATCAATCGTGTAAGAACTGTACCTACCTTAATGACCTATTATGGTGGTAATCCGGTTCATGAAGATAATATGAATAGATTACGTGCTGTTTTAAAAAAATATCAACAATTACCAATTAGAGTAGTACCTGATAGAGAAATTCAAAATCAAAAATTCATTGGATTTGATGATTATTTAGAAAAAACTCAATCAGGAACTAGAGTTAAAAAGATCCGTTATCGTGAATTAATCAATCTTTTAAATAGATTAAGAACTATTGATTTAGAATTAATGCCTATTGAAGTATCAGAAATATTATCGGAATATACTAGTAAATCAGTGAGTAAAATTACTCAATTGACTCGTGAAAAAACTTTGGATTGTTTTGGTAGAGCTAGAACTCAAGCTAAAAGAAAACTGTCAATTGCTAAAATTTATCTTGTTAAAGGTGAAGGTGAAGTATTAGTTAATGGGAAATCATTAATTGAATTTTTCCCTAATATTTATGCTAGAAAAAATATTCTTTATCCATTTCAAGTTGTTGAACAAGAAGGGAAATATAATGTTTTCGCTCAAGTCACTGGTGGTGGATATACTGGACAAAGTGAAGCCATTATGTATGCCATTGCTAAAGCATTGGTGGTGTTTAACCCATTATTGAAACCAAGATTATCTAAAGCTGGATTAACGAAGAGCGATACAAGAATTGTCGAAAGAAAGAAACCTGGTAAGGTTAAAGCTAGAAAATCTCCAACTTGGGTCAAACGTTAGAATATGTATTTGTATTTTACTGGTTCTATTCTTGTATATATATATGTGTGTGTGTGTTTGCACAGTAATTTATAATTTTTCTTTATCAAACCCTTCCTGCCATAATTGGGTCTCTGGCAAAACCAAACATGTGCTCAACTTGGTGGCGTAACAAAAAATCTTACTATATTAACTATGTACGCAACATTGTTGTGTACGTAATTTAAATCCTACACCAATTAGTCCATTGACAAATTAATCCTGAGCGTCTCTGTGAATATGTTCCACGATTGTCTTTGTTTTAGTTTTCCAGATATTCAACATCTTACATGTTCTCCTCTAATGATTGTTGACATGGAATGACGGTTATTATTATTATTATTATTTGTTGTTGTTGTTTCTGGAGATTTTGAAAAACTATAATAACTTTCATAAGATTCAGTATCACTATTAACTATGGATGTAGTTGTTGTAGGAATGAAAAATGATGAATTGGGTAATATGAAATCTCCTCGATTAAGTGTAATCAACTCATCTTCATCATCATCATCCGGAGTTTCAATAGGAGACATTGCATTAGTATCTAAATTCATCAAATCATATTTTGCAAATGAAATTGTTGATTGATGAGGGATTCTTGTATGTCCAGTATTCAAAGTACGATCATGTTTGTATTTTTTTATGAAATTATTCTTTGGCAATTCTTGTTCATGTTGTTGTTGTTGTTGTTGTTGTTCTAGGTGGATATTTGGATGAATTATGGGACTAGCAAATTCTTCAGGATTATTAATTTGATTGCTTCCACCAACAGGAGGAATAACAATGGAATTAACAGCTGATAATTCTTGTGGTGGAGACATTGGTTGAAATTTCATTTGTGATATATAGGTGTTTCTTCTAGATAAATCAAATTCACTATCATGATAATTCAAATTGTTAATGCTACTATCATTGCTGTTGCCATTCCTATTATTGTTTATATCATAACCTCTTCCATCATTATCTGGTTTTATTTCAATTATGTTTCTTGATTTTGAGGGGTATAGACTATTCAAAAATACAGAACCACATGTATCAGGACTAAGAGCTGGTTGTTGTTGTTGTTGTTGTTGTTGCCGAGAACAATGATCCATTGGTTTACTAATTGATTGCATCAAACATTCATGTCGTGACATTTTATTTGATTTTGCCGATATATTCTTCCAAAATTTAGCGAACCGATGCTTTTTATTAAAATTTGATTTCTTCGATTCCACACAAGGTCTTCTAGGTAAACTATATGAGGAGGACTGTATTTGATAATAATTTGAAATAGGTGCTGAAACTATAGGTGTTAAGTTGTTGGTTCTATTACTTGTTGTTGGGGTTGATACAGTTTTAGACCTCTTGATTGATTTGATTGAATTATCCAAGGCAATCAAATTCTGTTTCCTTTGAAATAATGGCGGATATCTACTTATCAAGTTTGGGTCTCTTAACTCTTCCAATGTAGATAAATCAATTGTATGTGAATGTAAATTAATTGAACCTTTCATTATTACAACAAGAAGAAAAGCTGGTTTAATAGTGTTTTTCAGCCTTCAGTTGTCCAATTTTCTTTTCCATTTGTGGTAACCATATTTAATTCAAGTTCCACCTTCGCCTAAGGACATTCACCCATATCAAAATAATTGCAACTTCAATCCCATTTGGTAGCGTTATGATAATTTCCTGTATATAATTTATCCAATGAAATTTCATAAAAGTTTGGAAAAAGCCTTCAAGACCAACTGAACAGAACACACACAACTGAAAAAAAAAAAAAAACGAGAAAGAAACATACAAATCAAACATTGACTCAATCAACCATTGATTCATTGAAGATAAATATTCATTATTCATAAAAAGAAAGAAAATATATTCAAAAATACAATGGGTGCTGCTTATCAAATTTTAGGGAAAACTTTCCAACCACATCAATTAGCCTTAGCCACTTTAGGTTCAGTTGTGTTATTGGTCTTACCAAAACCATGGGGTCCACCAAGTCCAACTACTCCACCAATTAAAGCTTCATCTCCAGAAGAAGAAAAATTTATTAAAGAATGGTTAGCTAAACATACTGAAGAAAAACATTAAGTTTTATAAGATCAAAAGGTAAAAAAAGTGAAGAAGTTATATATATGAACAGAAGGGGAAAACCCTGGTAAATTATCTTTAATTGAAATGTTTCTTTTTGGCTAGAAGACAGAATTAAGTAAAGAGTATAAAGAATATAAATTTGGATATATAAACACGTATAGAATTATAGGTTTTATTTATATGTATTTTTTTTAAAAAAGACTGAAATATTTAGTTTGTATGGGTGTTATTTGATATTCATTACACAAGGAGGCAGGCAGATAATATTAAAATAGGAGAATACTATTATGTTTTCAGGAATTCTACGGGTGATATCTTAGAGACGTACTAGTAATGATCTGCATTATGACATGTTGATAGAGATTTGGCTGGATTGGTCTTTTGAAAAGCTAGTCCTGGCCTTACCAAACGGCAACAGTAAACAAAACAATCACCGCTTAATCAAATCTTATAAGAATCGTATTGATGTTGGATAGTTGTTATATTTTCCTGAAAATTAAAACTATTATTCAGTTCTACAGCACACGATATTGTCTCTTTTCTGCCACACTATAAAAAAACCGAACATTGGATGAGATGAGGAAGAAGAGCTTGAAAAAAAAAAAATTAACTAAAAAATAAAAACTTCATTTAACATAACTCCACCAACTTCTATCCCAAAGCTATACTTATCATTTCCATAACTTCAATCATGTCGGCTATTTATAAGGCATTACAATCCAAATCATCTAAGGAAACATCTGAAAAAACCAAACATATTAATAGACAAAGATTATTGGTGATATCATCTCGTGGTATTACTTATAGACATCGTCATTTAATTCAAGATTTATTATCATTATTACCTCATGCTAGAAAAGAACCAAAATTTGATTCTAAAAAAAATTTACATCAATTAAATGAAGTTGCTGAATTATACAATTGTAATAATATTTTTTTCTTTGAATGTAGAAAACATCAAGATTTATATTTATGGATTTCAAAACCACCAAATGGTCCAACTTTAAAATTTCATATTCAAAATTTACATACTTTAGATGAATTAAATTTCACTGGGAATTGCTTAAAAGGTTCAAGACCAATTTTAAGTTTTGATAAAAGTTTTTTAGAAAATGATCATTATAAATTATTAAAAGAAATGTTTCTTCAAACATTTGGAGTTCCACCAAATGCTAGAAAATCAAAACCATTTATTGATCATGTTATGACTTTTTCTATAGTTGATGGGAAAATTTGGATTCGTAATTATCAAATTAATGAAACTTTGGATGTTAAAGAAAATGATAAGAATGAAGATGGTGATGATGATGTTGATGTTGATCAATTGAATTTAGTAGAAATTGGACCAAGATTAGTATTAACTTTAATCACAGTTTTAGAAGGATCATTTTCAGGGCCTAAGATTTATGAAAATAAACAATATGTTTCACCAAACTTTGTTAGAGCTCAATTGAAACAACAAGCTGCTGATCAAGCAAAGGCAAGATCTCAAGCTGCTTTGGAAAGAAGAATTAAAAAGAGAAACCAAGTTTTGAAAGCTGATCCATTGTCCAATGATGCATTATTTAAATAGATTAGTCTTGATATGTTTATATAAGTTTGGTATTGTCAGTAGAGTATATTCATGAATATTTAGTACAATATTGGTTGTAAAAAAATGAATACCAACAGTTTTTATTTTTTGTTTTTTGCCTCTTTAAAACCAACTGCCGTTTAGTTATTACAGTAGAAGGATCTGATGAAATTGAACCAATGCTGTTGAGAGATTCATGAAAGGAGATCAATAGCCATTTAAAGGTTTAGAGTAACTACTTTGTTAAGCAACTCCCCTTGTTCTCAAATCACCAGAATTAGTGGAGACAGAGCTACCACTTTTGAAGTAACGATCTAGGTTCACGGGTTTACAAAAAAAAAAAAAAGACTTAACGTTGTTGCTGCTATGTGGACCGTAATGCACTAGACAGTGTGTCAACTAGCACCTTCAAGTCGGTTTTCAACAAGGAAAGAGGAAGAATAAGTGATAAAACAACGAAATCCAACAACAAGAGAATGGAAATAATGCTTACTTGAAATTGTTTATCTATTGTTAATGGGTATTGTTTTGTTTGTTTTATATTTGAAAGCATTCATTGAAAGAGAGGGAGGAAAGGATAAATAGTAATAGCGGCTGTTCTTGTTCCTTACAATTATAAAGGGGAGTTTTGATAATTTTGAACAATGAAATCAGGTACCAAGGGGTTTAAACTTTTCAGAATTCTATAACGAAAGGTCGAATCAATCAAAATTTAAGGTTGAAAGTGACAAACACACAAAACGACAGAATTTGTAATCATCAACATCATTATGGTTACTACTACCACCTTCATCATTATCGTCTACAAGAACTTTCTGGTTGATTAGCGTAATTTATTTGTTTTTCCTGTTGTCAGTTGAATGTGTGAAACTTGCATAAAATTCCATTGTGAAACATTTTCTCCTTACATGGACTATCTCTAAACAGCATAAGTGAAATTTTTTAGATACAACTAGTACAACAACAATATTATTAAAATTAACCTTTTGTTACAGAAGCTTAGTTTCTGTTTCAGGTTACTTTTATTGATCGTGAGATACGGGAAAGTTGATTTGATTTGGGTTGTCATCACCTTTCCTTTTTCCGGCTTCAGTGTAAGCCTCTAGAAACAGCATTGATAATAGTAATATTGTCATAAAGCTGCAGTTTAGGTGGAAATGTATGCCACGTCAATAATAACAATGACCAGAAAAACTAGAAATTGATCGTCAGAATATCCTACTAACCATGGTTTTACATTCTTGAGAAGATCGCGATGAACCACAACTGTAACATTACGTAATAAGTGCAGGTACACTTAAAATTGCTGTTTGACAAGATTTATCAAATCTCCTGAAATAATTCAACTACTAGAATAATATTAAGCTTATAATAATAAAGGAATTTGAAAAGAACCCAACATTAAATCTAGGTATAAGTGATGACAGATCACCACTTACCGCCATGGGTATTACTAAACAAAACCAAACTCTTTGATTCTCGATAAAGTGATAAACGAGCCAAGAGAAACTCCTGGAGTGATGATAATTTCCGATGTTACACATACACACCAAAAGGCTTTGCAGTGTTTTCTTTTTTCGTTCCTTTGTTAGTAGCAAATTACAACCCGAATAATGCTTATCATTACCCACCCACCCCCCAACTTATTATGGGACAATTAAACGATAGAGACAATAATATATCGATTTTAAGGCACACAAA
This sequence comes from Candida dubliniensis CD36, assembly GCF_000026945.1. Taxonomy (NCBI): domain Eukaryota; kingdom Fungi; phylum Ascomycota; class Pichiomycetes; order Serinales; family Debaryomycetaceae; genus Candida; species Candida dubliniensis. The sequence continues at coordinate 2,723,311 of NC_012860.1, read as the reverse complement.
ATACAATCAAGAAGAATGAATAGATTGTGCAGTTGGAAAACTGTTCTCACATAAAGAATTTTTTTTTAAAAAATCTAATTTTAAATAAAGCATGATGATAACAATCAATTTTCAAAAGAAATACACAAATCCTCGATAGTGGAAATATGCAAACAAATGAAAGGGAGTAAAAGAAGAAAGAGGTGTTTGTTGTTGTTGTTGTTGTTGTTGTTGTTGTTGATCTTTAAACAATGATAATCCCCCCACCATAAAAATGTAAAAGCTAACACACAAACATACCATCAAACAACAACAATAATAATAATAGGTTGGTTGGAAATAGATTGAGTTGTCTCAGAATAAAAAATAAAAATTAGTTACGCGGTGCACGTCCAAATCCTATACTAACACATAAAACAATACCATCTTACACTACTAAGTTAACCAACAACAACAACAACGCACTACACACAACACACTACACACTAAACAAAAATAAATTTCCCCTTTGTCAAATTTAAAAAGTCTAAAAAAAGAAAAAGCAAAAGCGAACCAGAAATTTATATTTAGGAATCAACATCCCACACAACTCTTTTCAAAAAATTCTTTTTATACTCACACTGCCTTATTACTTTTATTTTATTTCATTTCCACTTTTTCAATATTATTATTTATTCTTCTTCTTCGCTTAAACACTTGAGTTGTTCATTCCTTTTTTTCTTGTTGCTGTTCTTGTCAGTTGTCAGTTCTTTTTTTTTTTTATACCCACCAAAGCATTATTCCTCATTCGTTTGATTAGTTGTTCCCAAAACTATTGTTTTTTTTTTTTTTTTTTTTTCCACTGCCCACCCGTCCATATTTCATAATTATTGATCAAATAGCCAAAAAGATCCAACTGATTCAATAATATGCCTTCAAATACTCCATACCCAGTTGATAAGAATACATTTAATATCTCTGATGAAGATGACGATTTCCCAGCAAGAGATTTAAACGAACATTCACCTTTAACACAATCGACAAAAAGATATATAAAACAAGATTTTAGTAACTCAGTTGCATCTCTACCTTCATTACCTCCCAAACCATCACATATGCAACCACAGAAACCACAGAATCGTTCACATCAACAGCAGCAGCAGCAATACCCATATGGTAATGTATCAACAAAACATCAGAATAAACACAAACAAATGTTTGAAAATTCAGTTCCAGAACCCAATAAAAAAGATTATTTTGAAAAAAATATTACTACAGTTAGAGAATTACCCCCTATACCCGATAGTGAAAAGATTTCTTCGCAAAATCCATTTTCTGATTCACGTTATACTACTACTACTCGTGATTATGATGATGTGGATTTACCTCCTTCTCCACCTCATTCAGATCCATTTAGAAATGATGAAATTTCCGATGATGATTCTCATTCTGAAGATTTAAAACATAAAATGAAACGAAATGAAAAAAATCGAATCCGTTCATTACGAAGGAAACCAAGATTCCATTATACTAAATTACCTTATTTCACCATAGTGATTTCTCTTATTCAAATAATTGTTTTCATAGTGGAATTAGCGAAAATGGCTCATCTCACGGGATCAGCATTCCAAACAAAACCATACTTCAATCCAATGTTAGGTCCACTGACATTTCTACTTATTAATATGGGGGCACGTTATGTGCCTTGTATGCATCAAATTAAAGATATAACTGATGATACAAGTATATTATTCCCCTGTGCCAATTCTACATCAGTGGATTCTTATGTATGTTCATTAAGTGAATTATGTGGATTAACGAAATTGAAAATTGATAATAATAATGGCACCAGCGCATATTTACCTGATCAATGGTATCGTATATTTATTCCTATTTTCTTACATGCAGGGTTTTTACATATAATTTTTAATTTATTATTACAAGTAACAATGGGAGCATCAATTGAACGAAATATTGGGATTATAAAATATGCTATTATTTATATATCTAGTGGTATTGGTGGGTTTTTATTGGGGGCCAATTTTACTCCTCAAGGGATTGCCTCAACCGGTGCCCTGGGAGCTTTATTTGGAATTGTTGCCACTAATATAATACTTTTCATATATACCGGTAAAAAAAATACTAATATGTATGGTACCAAACATTATGCCCTTTTCATATGTATCATGATTGGAGAAATTGTCATATCACTTGTTTTAGGATTATTGCCTGGATTAGATAATTTTAGTCATATTGGAGGATTTGCCATGGGGATATTATCATCAATTGTTGTTTTGAAAGATCCATTTTGGGTATTTATTGATGGTATTATCACTTATCCTAAAAATCCTAGTACTTGGCAACAATTTTTAAATAATTGGAATCCAATGTATTCCATTGAAGATAAAATCCCATCAAGATTTTATGTTTGGTGTGGAGTTAGAGTAATAGCCCTTGTGTTGATGATTATTTATTTGGTACTACTTTGTAAGAATTTTTTCAATAATGATATCGATAGAGGTAATAATTGCAAATGGTGTAAATATTTTAATTGTATACCTGTCAAAGGTTGGTGTGATATTGGTCAAGTTAGTGTTACTTCAAGTACTAATACTGATACGAATCCAAATACTACTGCTAGTCCAAGTTCAACTACCGTTCCTACAATGAGTTATTCAACAATGACTTATACAACTTCAGTACCTTCTAGTGTTGCAAATCCTAAATCAGGTAGTGGTTCAAATAGTAATTCCGAAGGTACTAATGGCGGATTGAGAAAAAGATTTGAAAGTAGTTTTGGTGGTAGTGGGGATGCATCCAATGTTGCTCCCCATGCTGATATTCAACAACAATATGGAATAGGTAGTGGATTATATATAATTGTGATATTTTTCACAATTTCATTTTTGAAAAAGAAGAAAATTATATAAAGCATGATTAGAAATGTTTATATGTTGTTTTGATTTGATTTGATTTGATTTGATTTGTCTTGTTTTGTTTTGTATTGTTTTGTCTTGATTCTAGGTTTTACGTTTTACTTTTCATTGTTACGATTTATATATTTTTTTATTTATATATGAAAAACGAGATGAATACAAATTATTTATTAGGTTCTAACAGGAATACAGTCATATACTGTTCTATAAACTATTGGTTCCATATAATAGTCGTGTCAGGCACACAATTGTATTGGAGATTTTGTTTGTCATACTGAAAAAAATTTTTTTTTTACAATCCTTTAAATTAAGAACCATAAACATATACATATACATACACTTTGAAAAAAGGAAGGAATCCCTGCCCCCCCCTTTAACTATGCTTAGGTCACAAATTATACAAACCAGATCATTTACATCAATAACCAGGAATTTATCATGGTTTGGTGATATTTTCGGTAAGAATAAATCATCTATTGAATCCAAGCAAAAACGACAAGATATAATTACTAAACAAGATGAATTAATTGAATCTAATTCTATTAAAATTCATCATTTAACCTTTAAAAATTCTGATAAATATCAATCATTTAATATTGAATCAGATATGCCAAATTTCCATAAATTGAAAAATTGGAAATTTCAAAAATCTTTAACTCCAGAAAATTATGAAACATTTTATTCTGATAAATCAATTTTACAAAATATAATTAATCAAGAATTGAAAAATTTCATTAAACAAGATCAAGAAATCAATAGAGATAATTATAAAGATATAAAATTGGATGATTTACAATTTAGATTTGAAATTGTTAAATCATTACAATCTAAATTAGGAATTGATATAAATGATTACATAATTAGTAAAAGTCATGATTTACAAAGTTTATATGAAGAAATTGAAAAAATTGTTAATAAAAGATGGAAAAATGAAAGAAATCCAAATGCTATTGTTTTAAGACCTGAAGATTTTGATGCTGATAATATTTATTTAAATCAAGAACGAACTGATTATGAAAAAAATTTACAACTTCAAAAATTGGTTCAAAAAGTGAAAATTTCTCAATCTCAACAATAAATAAATAACCAGGTAGACTTGTAAATAAATAAATATACTTATATTAATCTTTATTAATAAATGTAAAAGAATCTATTCATGACAACTTTGCATATTCTAGCTAAAATACAAAATACAATCGTAAAGCAAGGATTTTAAATAACTGATGTAGCAGGTGGAGGGTTCGGTAATTCTTTTAGTAATACTGGTGGAATAACTTCCTGGACACGAGGTTCTTTCCCACGTATTGCCTCTTCCTCAATTTGAATAGTTCTATAATAACTCCATTTAAACAAAATTGACATGATACTAATAAACCCAAAATCTGGCCATAACACATCCGGAAATTCAATAGTACATTCAGTAGTACATTGCCAAAGTAAAAAATCACTTAATCGAGTATGACCACTAGTACGAATTAGAATATCCAAAGGAGGTACATCATCTCCAAAATAAAAATTCTTCTCAATGGTTTTAGTGGTAATTTTATTACGATTATTAAGTTCTCCTGAGACTCTTTTACTAGCAATAGATTTAACAGCATAAGTAATTTCATCACGAGCAGTATAGGGGAAGCAAACATTCAAAGTTTTCTTAGACCCAAAATCTTTCGTGGTTTCTTCCACATTTTCCAAGTCTTTCAAAATATCTTCAGGAATAAATGATCGATTACCAATGATTCTAATTCGAACTTTATTATATCTAGCATACAGATCTTCATGTTCTGACATAACTTTGAGTTTATCACGCAATAACGCAAACAAAGTATCAACTTCCTCTTTAGACCTATTGAAATTTTCAAGTGAAAATGCATAAATAGTAACTTGTTCAATACCAACTTTATAACAAACTTCAAGCACCTACAGATGATGACAGGTTAGTAAAAAAAAAAAAAAAGGTAGAATAACTAAAGGATGTCAGTATTTACATGCTTTAACTAATGCATTGGCACCTGCAAAATGACCTTCTTTCAATGGTAATCGATGTTTCTTTGCGTAAGTTCTATTCCCATCCATAATCATAGCAATATGTTTAGGAATTGGACCTGTCTTGATGATGGAAATAACGAAATCTTCAATAAATCCAACAAAATAAGCAAATAAAGGAAATTTGAAAACAAGCGCCCATAACGCATTAAACGAATATGATCGATAAAATGGACCCGATGACATTGATAAATACCACAAGAAATTATTAAATAACTGGAACTATGATCTTGTAAAAAGCTTTCCGACTTACAAGACAAGTATTGCTTTTCTGGTTAACTTATTTTGTTTAACTTTTTTTTTTACAACCAATAAAAAAAAGGGTGCCACTCGACAATTAATCCAATTTCAAATTAATACTTCTAACAACTTTCTTTACTTCTTTCTTCTTCCTTTCTTTATCCCTTGCTTCTTCGATTTTATTAATGTATCCCATATATACAACAACTTCAGCAACCAACACTAAAAGACCGAAAAACACACTCAACAACACTCTATAACTAACTGGTAACCCCCAAGATGTTTCTGTCCAATACCAAATGGCATATGATACACTACCAACACTAATGAAAACATTTATAATTGTACTTAATTGATTTTTCAATTCCTTCAGTGCTTGTTGTGGAGTTGGAGTCAGATCATAATCCTCCAATTTTTTATCATATAAAGTCGAATATTGAGGTGTGGGGTTAATCAATCGTCTATATTCTTGTTCCTTTGCTTCAAGACGGAGTTTTTCCATTGTTTTTATGAATTCTGCAGTCTTTGGTTGCTTGTATGATTTGTATGGTGGTATATATAATTTGGTTTGTCGAATCAATTCCAATAGAGTGGATGTTGGGTGACAAGTTTGATAGAATTTGATTAAATCGGTGTGAGTTAAGTATGAATTGGATAATAATTGCAATTTCTCATCTTTACTTAAAGATGATCCATTGATGGTATCCCTTAATGTGGGAGTCAATTCAAAACTTGTCATTGTGTATGGTGTTTGATGAACCAAAGCATCAAGATTTGTCTGAAGGGCCAGTTAGTTTTTTTTTTTTTTTTTTTCTCTCTTCGTTGTTTCTCAACTGTTTCCTGCTTCCTGATACTCGTCTAACGCGCCAAAATCAGAACTAAATTACATCCAAACCAAACCATTACCTCCCTCAAAAACCAATCTCAATGCACAGTTAGAAGCTGTTTTTCATTTTCACCAAATAGCCTATATAATACCGCGGATTCCGTTATGTGGCTATTTAATTTCCCCGAATGTAAGCAATTATTAACAATAAAGAATTTGTTGCTAAAAATAATAATAGTAATGAGTATTGCGGATTATGAGAACAAGAAAAACATGAAAAAAAAAAGTCTCCCCACAAAGAACGAAAATGAAAGAATACAATATTGTCCTTGTTAGAGAATTTGTCATTATACCTATACTAACAATAAGCGAAATAATAAATGGGAAATGGGAACCCAAATACCCCCAAAAGTAAATTATAGCTGATTTGTAAACATCTATCAGAGTGCTCTTTTGGGAGGTTCAAGTTTTTTAGTCAGTTCGTTCTGTGTTCACATTATTGTTTACTTGCAAATATTTAATATTAATCAGTCCATTACTTGCATTCATGTGACCAATTGCCTATTAGTTAGCCTTGTTTATTTTATTTTAGTCCCCATTTAGCGAAAGAAAATTATTGGTTTGATTAGCTAAGCAACGGATGATCTGACCTGCACAATTGTATATTTATTACATAATGCAATGCATGCATATATCATCAATGAACTAGAGGCAGAGATTGACTCCAGAAAACACGAATCTTGCATCCAGATGTATTATTACTATTATTATTATTATTATTATGAAAATATGGCCCCATTTCTTTGTAAAAAACACTGTTTCGGTATTACTTGTTTCAAGATTATTGTTTACAGAGTATTGGTTTCTAACTTTCTATTATAAATAATCATGAATATTCTTTCAACTCTGTAAACTGTTTTGATAATTGATAACTTTTTATATTTTACTGAAGTTGATTTCCCTTTCATTTGGATATACACGACCTAAAATTGATTTGTTTACAATTTTTTACTTCGCTTTACGATTTCTTGTCAAAACACACTAAAAAAATCTCCAATCTAATTTTATTATAATTTTTTTTTTCCAAGTTGACTTCTTTACAACCAAATTCACCTTCCAAAAGGAAGAGATTTTCTACTTTGAAACGTTTTCTTCTGATTAAAACGCTTCCTTCTACAGAAGAAACAATAGAAAGCAACACATCTAATCAATCGCATATTGATAACACCCCTATTACCACTCCTGATACATCAATAACAATGGCTCCACCAACTAGTTTGGATTCAAGACAAAGACAATCAAGAAGGGACGATGCAATTAGAAAACGTATTGAAAATGATTTGAGAAAGAAAAAGGCAAGCACTTCTACTAGCACAAGAAGAAGTAGAGGTGCCCCAGGAACAGTTTTATGGTTAAAACCTGGTGAACCAATTATTTGTAAACCAACAGCCACTGTTTATGAAGTCGCCCAATTAATGACAGCAAGAAGAGAAAACTGTGTTTTGGTTGTTAATGAAATAGGTGAATTATTGGGTATTTTCACCGCTAAAGATGTTGCCTTTAGAATTGTTGGATCTGGTCTTAATGCCACACAAGTGACTATAGACACAATAATGACCAAGAATCCTATTTGTGCCAATGCCACTGATCCAGCTGGTGATGCCTTAAATTTGATGGTGGAAAAGGGGTTCCGTCATTTACCAGTGTTGGATGAAAAACTGCAAATTGTTGGTGTTCTTGATATCACAAAATCATATGCTCAACAAATGGAGAAATTGGAAAGAATGCATAGTTCATCCAAAAAATTACACGAAGCATTAGATTCAGTTCATAATGAAATTGGTGTTAATGAACAGCCTCATCATGTTTACCAATATTTCGAAACTTTGAAAAACAAAATGAACGGACCAACATTGGAAGATGCATTAGATGCCAACACTGTACCCACATATGTAAATGTCAAAGCATCGGTACATGAAGCCACCATGTTAATGAAAGAAAATAGAACCACGGCTGTTTTGGTTAAGGATACAAATGAACAAGTAGCAGGGATTTTCACATCTAAAGATGTTGTTTTAAGAGTCATTGCTGCTGGTTTGGATCCTAAAAAATGTTCTGTTGTCAGAGTCATGACTCCACAACCCGATGTTGCACCAATTGGTTTACCAGTTCAAGATGCCTTGCGGAAAATGTTTGATGGTCATTATTTGAATTTACCTGTAGTTGCCAACGAAGGAGATATCATTGGCGTTGTTGAAGTTTTGAAATTGACACACATTACCTTGAACCAAATTAAACAACTTGAAACTAGTGATACAAGCAATGGATCAACTGCAGTGGAATCTACTAATGAAGGTCCAGCCTGGAACAAGTTCTGGACTTCTTTGGACAATACTGATGGTGATACAGAATCAGCACATTCTGATTCATTAATGGAAACAAGCCATGGTAGTGCTACTGCTCCTGATATCACTCCTTCTGAATTTCATTCTTTTAATGTTGACATTAAGCCATCTGATTCAGTATCATACGTCAACTCTTCCCCTCTTAAGGCTTCTTCATTCAAGATGACGTCTTCAATGACAGTTGATGAAATACCATTTATTTTCAAGTTTAAATCTCCAGGAATCGAAGGAAGGGTTCATCGTATAACTTTGAAAGCCAGTGATGGGATTATCAAATTAAGAGAATTGATGAATGAAAAATTACATGAAAAAGATTTTGCTTTTTTGAATGTCCCTAAACCAGACGAAAATTCATCAACACAAGAAACTTATGCCATAAGCTATGTTGATGATGAAGGAGATGTGGTATCAATCACTTCTGATAGTGATTTAGCTGAATGTATAAGAATCAATTTGAATTTACAAAATGACAAAGCTGATTTATATCTCCATAATCCTCATGAACCAGCACCAATTGAAAATATTAAACTCATTCACAAATCTGGTAAAAATCGTCATGTTAATGCTGATAATAGTTTGCTTTTCGGTATACCTAATGAAATTTTAATTCCTAGTGCTCTTGCTGTTTTAGGAGCATCTGTTATTTTGGGATTCACTCTTAGTAAAAAATAAATGTGATGAAGTTTTTTCATTTACCTTGGTTATTTATTGCTTTTAAGTTTAGTTTTATATATATGTGTGTCTTTTGGAAATTATATCCTAATAAATATTCAACAGTATTAGAAAATGAAACTTGCTGCGATTTTCTCACATATTTCGCACCAACAGGGTTTCGTCGATTTGTAAGCTAATTTTTCTTTTCTCTTATCACTAGTATTATTGCCACTTTAACAGAAATAACCAGACAATAACATGACAGTAACTACAACAGGAACAACCACAGCAATTGTAGGTGCATTAGCATGTCAAAAGAATTCATTTTTGAAAACTTTCAAAACCAAAGTTGTTTCAAGTTATGAATTCATTCCTCCACCAACAGCCAAGGACAAACAAAACAAAAACAACAACAAGAAAAAGAAAGATTCCCCTCCTTGTAAAGAATTCGGGGTAGAATTAGAAGATACAATTTTGTTTCCTGAAGGTGGTGGTCAACCATATGATAAGGGAACTATCACAATATTACCCGATAATAAGATCATTGAAGTCAAATCAGTATTACGAGATAAATTAAAAGCAGTTCATTTAGTTAATGAACTAATTGAACCGGGGACTCAAGTATCATTAAATATTGATTGGAATAGAAGAATAGATATTATGCAACAACACACTGGTCAACATTTATTATCAGCAGTATTTGATACTTATGAATTAGAAACTTTAAGTTGGTCAATGGGTGAAGATATAAATTATATTGAATTACCCACAAAAATAACTCAAGAATTGATTATAGAAGTTCAAAATAAAGTTAATCAATTGATTGTTGAAGCTATCCCCATTACAGTTGTTACTCCTGATCAACATGGACATGAAATTGATGTTTCTCATTTACCTGATGATTATGATTTATCTAAGGGGATCATTAGAATTGTGAAAATTGGTGAATTAGATGCTAATCCATGTTGTGGAACTCATTTAACATCAACAGCACAAATCCAATCAATTGTATTATTACATCAATCTCCTATTAGAGGTGGCCATTCTCGATTATATTTCACTTGTGGTGGTCGAGTTGCCAATTATTTACGTAAAGAACATGAAATTTTAAGAAATGTTTCGACTAATCAATTATCTTGTGCTATTGAAGTCGTAGAAGAAAAAGTTGAGTTATTAAGTTTAAACTATAAAAAGGCAAATTCTACATTGAATAATTTATTAAAAGAATTAGCATCAATTGAAGCTAATAAAATTTTCCAAAAGTTTAAAAATGACCACAATAATAAATTAGCTTATGTATATCGAGCTGATCTTCCAGAATATTTAACATCGGTTCAAAAAGAATTAACGACCTTGATTAATGAAGATAAAACTGGTGATGTTGATATATCAAACAATCAAACCCTTGTTTTATTAAGTGGTGCTGCACCTAATGGTGGAACTATTAAAATATCAGGTCCCAAAGCAGAAGAATTACAAGTTGAATTGAAACTGAAATTATCTAACTTAAAAGGAGGTGGTAAAGGTTCGTCATTTCAAGGTAAAATAACTAAATTTGAAAAAGGTGAATTGGAGGCAGTGTTGAAATATTTAGACTCAAAGTTGTAGACACATAAGAGTGTAGATAACCATTATTTGGTACACATGGATGTTTTATATATAAAATATTAGAACTTTCACTAACATATTATAATCGTTATTTACTACTGCTATATTATATAAACATATGTACTAATTCAACAAACTCATGATTGACATTTTCGAACTTTTCTGATTGGCAACTATAGCATCCCAACCATTTTTTTCTGCATTACGTTGAAAATAATTACGAACCATGGTGGTTGATTTTGTTGCCAACTTGTCAGAGATCAATCCCCAATTCATCCCAAATTCTTCTAATAATTTTGGGAATGCATTAGCTTCAGTGATACTCCAATAGCTTGAAATCACCTTACGTTTGTTATCTTTGTTTTCTTCAATAATTGTAGGTTGTACTGGAACTTCAGTAGTATTTATAGCACTACCAGCAATAGGAATATTCATAGCAACTGGATTCGAATCATTAACATTATTAATAGTATTCACATATGTAGGATTAGGTGTAGTCATAACAGTTGCCGTGGTTGGTGTAGTGATAGTAGTATCGGCAATAACAGTATGAACGGATGCTGGTTCATTAACAACAACCACACTTGCCCCATCCTTTCTTTGTTTCTTTTTCTCTTTCTCTTTTTCCTTTTCTTTACCATCAAAAACAGGAGCCGCTGCACGCTTTCTACGACCTGTTTCCGTGTATAACTCTTCTGTAACTAACTGTTCTACCGGAATAATACTAGATGGAGGCAATTCTATTTCAGTCTCGCCAGGTTCGACATTGGTGTTTACTGGAACGACAACTTCTTTCTTGGCGGCTTTCTGTTTTCTCCGTGGTTTTGATTTCTTCCTCGACTTGATCAATAATTCCTTGTAATTAACTTTTTTCTTCGTCATATAATAATGAACCACACATTCAGAAGCACTTCTCAAACCACCCATGTGCCTGGCAATAGCACCAAAACGTTTAGGATGCAAGCAAAACCCTTCGCAAAACAATTCATGTTCTCTTTCGGAAAAATTATTCATAAAGTCATGTTTTACTCGTTGTGCCCATTCATTTTTGTCTCTTACAATATTGTTTGAATCCATAAACAATATTTTATCACGTTTAACAGGATCCAAGATCATATCAGGAATCTTAGCAGCAACTCTTTCTGCTTTAACTAATGGGTTCTCATCATCCTCTTGACCCAATGATAATAAAATCTCCTGAAATTCTGCTTCAGTAGTTACCAAATCACCATGTCTTCTATTACGACGAGAAGAAAAATGAATATTGCCTCCCGAATTTGAATCATTAAATTGTTGCTGTTGCTGTTGCTGTTGTTGTTGTTGCTGTTGCTGTTGTTGTTGCTGTTGATATTGTTTCCGGTTATCACTCGAATCTATCTCTCGTCTCATTTCATCGTTCGGTGGATGCAAAACACGTAGTTGTTGGTCCATTTTTAATTGTTCAGTCTCCCATAATTGCAATCCCTTTTTGTATTCATTCCACAAACGATTTCTCTTTGTATTGATTGCATTGTGCTTCTTTTGAAAATATTCAATTAGAGTGTCTTTTGATTCAACAAAACTTCTATAATTGTTTGAAAAAAAGGGAAAATCATGAAAATCAGCAATCGGTCGAGCAAGGGAATACTTCAAATAGTTGGCACCACTTTCATTATGTTTAGTTTCTTGTGAGAACTTTTTCTTCAACTCTTCAAATTCTGATTCTATCTTTGTTAACGGATACTTGCAAAGGTGTGTTGCAGCTTCTAATGTTGCTTTCTTAATCATTTCTGGTGTGGGTTTATATCCAACTGTCACCTCTAAAGTAGGATTTTCAACTGGCTCAATTCTCTGATCTATTGGTTTTGATTCGGGCTTTATCTCTGCCTTCGTCTCAGGTTCAGGTTCATGTTCATGTTCAGTTTCTGTCTTCATGTCTTTTGACTCCAATCCATTTTCCAATACAGCCTTGGTTTCATCGGACTTATCTGACTCCAATTTGTTCTCAGTTGTTTCCTTCTTTGTTTCAGCAGTTTGTATAATATCATCATGATCTAGTTTACTATCATCATCCTCTTCTTCCTCTTCCTCTTCCTCTTCATCTCCTTCAGCCTCCTCATCGTCTTCATCTCTTGGTGCAGGTGAATCCCTATCTTCGTATTCTTTCTTCAAGTCCTTATCCACAGGAGTAATCAAAGTGCTTCGGTTGTAATCTTTATTCACGTATCTATATTTATAGTCTCTTGGCTTTGAATAACCACCATTCTTCAGTAAAGATGAATATCTGTCCACAGCTTTTGGGTTTGAATACAATGAGTTCATTGACGAACTGTATCCATTACTTCTACCACTTCCATAATACGAATCACCTCCACTAACACTTCGATAATTAGTACTGTTCACCAATGAGGACGACCCTAAAGGTATACTGTTACTTCCAGAAGTAAACGACGATTGTTTGCCACGCATTCTATCTTTTGCTGAATATCGTGAACCCACTGAACTTCGACTCATTTTCCATTTACTAGTATTGATAGGTCCTTCATGACCAGTGTATGAGTCATAACGATCTTTTATTCTATAATCTCCATTTGGTCTGTATTGTTGATAAGATGATGATAATGCTGCTGATGATGAAGACGACGATGTTGATGATCCTGACCCTGGTGCATTAGAGGAATGTGATGCAGTTAAACGGGTGTCTCCAACTCCACCACTGGATTTTCTCCATGTGTCATTACGTCCGTTTCCTGGGTAATAATCATGATAGTTTCCATAATTACTATAATGTGAAGATGATGAATAAGAGCCATTTCGTGATGTTATTGGTATTGAATTTGAGTCTTTCAGATGTGGTATAGATGTTGAACCAGGCCCATTATTTTTGAAATCTCGTCGCGATAGTCCTGGCACGCTATTAGATGATAGATGTGTATTTGAATTTGGGTTGGATGATATTGTTGTAGGTGACGTTGATGAGGTTAAGTTTGACGAATAAAAATTTTTCCTTCGTTGTTTGCCATAATCTAGAAAGTCGTTATTATATCGTGATGACGGTGGTCCTCCTCCACCAGATGAGTTTGAGGATGACATATTGTGATGTTTAATTATTGTGTCAGTGATTTGAAAATGAAGGTGTTCTGGAAATATATATATGTATAAATCGATTGTTAATGTAGGTTTGCTGTCAAAATTTTGAATTTATAATTTTACAAGTGTATTTTTTTTTTTGCTTCCCCAAAAATTTCTATGTTGTGGAAAAAAGTATTACCATTGAATGTAAGCGAATTAATGATACAAATAAGTATTAAATTAAATTAGAATTGATTAATCAACTCTTGGAATAACGTGAGTTAGTTAAATTGAATGAATTAAATATAATATAAATATATAAAAAAAAAAAAAAAAACAAAGCAGGAAGGAGGAAAAGGAGAGAGGAAAGGTAAGGAAAGGAGGAAAAAAGAAAATAATATTTTTTTGTTTGGTTGTTTTTTTTAATTTGAACAAAAAAAAGGTGGTGAGAAAGTGATCAAAAGAAAAAAATTTCAAGATAAATAATTTGTTTATTTTAGGGGGAAAAAGAAGGAAAGAAAGAAAAAATGTCTCTCTCATCATCATCACCATTATCTCAATACTTTGTAAAATGTCGTAATGTCGTCTATTACACACTCTCTCCTCTGTCACGATGTTTTGTGGTCTGTTTTTTCTCAATATCCTTGTCGAAAATAACATCTAAGTGTTATTCATTATAGTCAGCTGTTGCAATTGTTACTAATTACTAATTGTTTACTTCGAATCCCATTTTAATTTCTAAATGAATAATTGTCATTCTATGCCAGACTTTGCTTTTCTTTGTGGCAGTTTTTTAGGGTCTTTCAATCTGTCTAATCACACACAGAATAACTCACGGGTATACTTAAGCAATACAAATACAAAGTCAATAAAAGGATCGGATCGTTATCTCCCCATGGTACAAACTCAAATTGATACAGATCCGGATAGTTCAATATTTTCAATCCGCGGATATTCTTGGTTTTGTAAGTCACCGTTTATTGTTGCACTCTATTCAAATGAAAGGGCAAAAAAAAAAAAAAAAACTATCTATCTATCTATCTATCTATCTATCTATTTGTATCATAATTCGTTCAATTTGGTTTTTGTAAAATTTTCTTCAAAATTCCAATGTTCTCAACACTTTTCACTATATCATCGTAGGATACATTTAATTTAATATTTTTGTTACTATTACCACCATTTTTATTGGAATTGGTTAACAAAATACAACTACTACTTTCCAATGCATATAATATTTCAATGAATTCGGCATGTTTTAGCAGTCCAATCAAATCATTCATTTCATATTGCTTTTTATAATAATCATAAAATGAATTCACAGTAAGAGTGGTGGTACTGGTTGAACGTTTCGAAATATTCTCCTTCTGACAATTGAATAATTGACACAAGATTGCCTTTTGTAATAAATTCAAATTGGTCAATTGATTTTCATTATTGCCAAAAGCTGACATACATATTTTGGCCACATGTTGAATCATAACTTTATTGATCACATCTGTACCTTGACAACTTCTTTCTACTAATTCGATTGACTTGTAACATATATCAAATGCCTTTCTCAAATCACCTGATATTGATGCTGATTTCTTGCAACAAAGTTGTATTGCACCCGGATGGAAGATTTCCTGTTTAAGATTTGATAATCGGTTTATTATAATTGATTTAATTTGATCAGCATTATATGGCAAAAATTGTAGGTTGTCCAATTGAATATTATTTCTAACTAATCTTGGTAAGAATTTACTACTCAAATCCAAAGTATTAGATATCCCAATTAATATCAATTTAATTTTAGTCTGAGGAATATTATTCATACTAGCCATTTTGAACAATTGAAATAAAACTTGTTGATCACTTGTAATCAAAGAATCTAATTCATCAAGTAATACAATCACAGAATCAAATTGTTGATTCTCATTATCATTCATTAATGTCATAAAATCATCCAAAGTCTTCCGTTTATGAAAAGAAATTGATAATTTATTCATTATTTTGCAATATATTTCATGATAAATTTGTTCTGGGTTGTTTAATGTCATACAATTAATTTTCACTACTCGTATTCTTGATTTCTGTTGGTATGGTTGTAGTATTAGTTGAACTTGAGCTGTTTTACCCGTACCAGGAGGACCAGAAATATATAGACTATTGGATACTTTCTGTTGGATGCTATTTGTAACAAAATCAGTGATATATTTAGCCTCTTTCTCTCGACTAGTCAAAAAATAATCATTAGAGTGACCCAAATTGGATCCACGTTGAAATAGTGCTTTAGCTTGCGAGTAAATTGAAGTTGATAGTGAAGGTGAAGGTTTCTTCTTGGTGGGTGTAACAAGTCCAAAATCTAGTTTTTTCACACATGACGGTTTTCCAACATCAAAAGTGTCATCAATTCTGATTTTCTTAGATTTGGTTGGAGTTTTAGTAGGTGTAAGTGGTAATTGAGTATTAGAAATATCTCTAATGGTTCTTTTTTTTGATGGAGTGGTATTCATTATGGATGTTGATTTGTAATGCTAAAACCAAAAGTTATGGATTCAATAATAAAAAAATAGAGAAATTGAAGAGAAATCAAATGAATTAAATATGGAACAGAAGTTGCTGGCTTCTGATGAGGTTAATTGTTTAAATCATTTTGTTTCCAATAAAGAAATGTATTACAAAACACGTCTAGTTGAAAAATAGAGAATGAATCTCATTTTTTTTTTCGTGTCAGTTTATACTTTTTTTTTTTTGTGTTTTGTGTGTTTTCGAGTAATTCATTAATTTAACCCAATTAGGAAATGTAATGAATTGGCGTACTTTGTCCTTTCCTTCAATACTTTCTTGGTTGTCAAATGTTTTGCAACTCAGATATACCTTCTACAGATGGATTAATCGTTAACCAATGGAACTTTTGTTAACCTAGGTAACGAGTTGACAGAACACATCAATAACTTATTATTTACTTCAAATTATCTATAAAACTTAGCAAGTACATAAATCATGCAAAAACTTACCTGCTTCACCCTTTTCTTCAGCTCTCATTAAACTCTCTCCAATCAAAAAACCATCTACATTATCTTCATACTGGTACTTCTTTACATCATCCACTGAACTTATCCCGGATAATGCAAGAACCAACACGTCACCTTTTCTATCACTAGTTTTAGCTTGCTTTACTAAATTACTTGTGGTATTCAAATCAACATCAAAAGTAGTCAAGTTACGATTATTAACTCCAATAATTAATGGTTCTTCAGTTGAACCCTTATAAGTCAATTTCAAAGATTGAGATAATTCATCACTATTATTAACTTCTACCAATGGAACCATCCCCAAATCCAAAGAATATTGATATAGTTCATGTAACAACGTGTCATCATTCAACATTTTAACAATTAACAAAACTGTATCAGCACCAGCTAATCTACTTTCTAAAATTTGATACTTATTAAAAATAAATTCTTTTCTCAATACCGCTGGACGTTTATAATCGTTTGTGGTAGGTTTGTCAATCACTTTACGGATCAAAGTTAAATCATCTAAGGATCCTTTAAACCAATGAGGTTCAGTTAAAACAGAAATGGTGGAACAACCATTAATAGCATATGTCAATGCTTGATTAGCTGGATGAGCATTTATATTAATATCCCCCTTAGAAGGACTTGCACGTTTGAATTCTGATAATATAATGGTTTCTTTCAAACTAGATTGAGTATATTTAAGACGATCATAGAAATTTATTAATGGTGGTGCAAGATCTAAATCAAATTCAATTTGTAAATTTTCAAATGATTTACCTGGTAATTTTTCAATTGATTCATAATCTATTTTCCTTTGTTTGTAAATTTTTTGTAATATATTACCGCCTCCAGTTTTGTTAATCATTTTACCGGTTTTAAATGCATCATTTTCTTCCCAAGTACCACCATAAACTCCTAATAAATTATCAATCATTAATTGTCCACTTTCAGTTAAAATTGATTCAGGATGAAATTGAACTCCTTCAATGGTATATTTTTTATGTCTAACTCCCATAATCACTTCTGGTTGAGTTTCCGTAACGGCAGTAACTTCTAATACATCAGGTAACGATTTAGAACTACCAGCTAATGAATGATATCTAGTTACAGCAACTGATTGTGGTACATCTTCAAACATACCTTTACCATCATGCTTTATAGTAGTTGTTTTCCCATGAACAATTTCCCCAGCATATGAGACATCACCTCCAAATACATCAAATATACATTCTTGTCCCATACAAACACCAAAAATAGGGATTTTACCCAGGAAATACTTAATTACTTCTCTTGAAACACCAGAATCAGTCAAAGGGTGTCCTGGACCTGGAGAAATAAAAATTATATCTGGCTTAATTTCATTTTCAATTTGAGAAATGGTGATTTTATCATTTCTATAAACGTCTACTTTACCACATTTAGGAGATTGATGTAAATATTGATATAAATTCCAAGTAAATGAATCATAATTATCAATCATTAACACATGTCTTTTTGAGGATACATCAGCAGTAGTCATGTTTTCCTGGTTTTTAATAAATGAATGGACTTTGTTGAGCTGGTTCCACTAGAAGAAATTTTTTTTTTCAGCTCTTAAAACAGTAAACAGGGATTTTTTTTTCTGTTCCGCTTTTGACTCATTATTTGCAAAAGCTCGGCTAAGAACATGATGCTCACCAAGAAAATGATTCAGTGTGTCAGTCAGTTTAATAACCAGTTCTTATTATATTCTAAAACATTCTATGTAACTCTTCTTTTTCTAACTCTATGACTTATAGGTTCAAAGTCTAATTTAGTACCGATCGAATTATATTCAACACCACTCAATACAACCGAACTAATCAATTCTAAAATCAACATAAATAATGAACTCAATATAGCTAAACAATAATTTGATATTGAAACACCAATATCCAACCAACTTCCTTCAGTTCTAACCAAGAAGAAAAAATTTAATGACAAGAAATCACTTGTTGAAATAATCAAAGTACTAATGGTGAATTTTTTAATTTCTAATTGATGATTCATTATTCCAAGACAAGTTGATAACAAAACATAAGGAATAATTAATTTTATCATTAATAATGCCCCCATTGAAAATGGATCAAAAATAGGTATTAAACGGTAAACTGAATCTAAAGAAAATGATGAAATTGAGGCGATATTACCAGTACCGAAAAATGCCAATTGTAAAAAGAAAAACCCAATAATAGTAATACGTATAACTTGTAACCAATATCCTTTAGGTAATCTCCCGGTTTTTTCAAATGTTTTCACTAATTCCTTATGAGAAAATTTCAATAATTCTTCTATTGATAACCATTGTAATAAAATCAATGAAAACCCAACATAAAATAATAATTCAAATGAAATTGTTAAAATGACAAATGTGGGGACAAATGTTAAAAATATAATTAATAGTCTCAATTGATAATCACTAGAAGGATTAATGAAATGTAATACTGGTAATACTATCAAAGAAACAATAAAAGTTATCCAACCCAAAACTTGTGAATACAATGGTAATCCTGTTCTAGCTTGTAATGACAATACAGAGATGTTAGTGGCAAATAAAATTATTGGAATAATAGCAATTTGAGCAATAACCAATTGTTTTTGAATCGGTCCTACTTCTTTTCTTTTGAATACTTGTTTTGTCCCCATGATACTAACAATCAATGCAAAAATTGTCCCAACATTGATTTGAAATAAACTCTCTATTTTCACTGGATCCAAGTTGGTAAAAGTACACATTAACAAACAACTAGTAAACCAAATAATTTTCATTAATCCAGAGACCTTGTGTGCACCTTGAACTAATAATGGATAAATACCAATGATTATAAAAATCACCGAAAACATCACTCTTTCGAAAAATCCATAAGCAATGCCTTCATACATTCCAATAAATGAGGCTACTATTAGAAATTTTGTCGTATTGGAAATCCCATGAAGGAATGATTCAATCCCTGCTGTCAAATATTTTCTTTCATTTAAAATTGTATACCAGAAATATAATGGGAAAGCGGCATACATGTAATAATTAAATGGAGAATTTTGATAAAATAATAAATAATTGATAGATGCTGCTAATGCTCCAAATGCACCAACTAAAGGTATGGAAAATTCTGGAGTTAGTTTCAATTCGTCTTCATTCAATACAAATAATTTCAAAAAAATGTTGAATGAATAAACAATCCAACCAAAAAAACCTAAAGTAACAATAGACCGAAGTAGTAACCAATTATAAGTTTGCAAATAAGTCAATCCATCTAAAGTTGTTTTCATTAATTCCTCAATTGTTTTAATAACTTTTTTCTCGATTTCATCACCAGCGTTCTTTTCAAGTTGATCAATTAAAGACTCAATCTCCAGTTGATAATCTTGAATACTTTTTTCTTCAAATGGATTGTATGGTTTAAATTTGAATTGATGATTGTAAACTTCTTGTTCTTTGACAAAATACTGTTCGACAATGGCTAAGGAGTTGGCGTATAATGCTCTAGCTTTTGTCACCGGGTCAGCATCAATATAACCCAATGGTAATTCACCGACTGAATTGGCAGGATAGTTGGCACCAATTAAATAAGCCATTAAAGATGCAATATCAGCTTGATTAACATCATTTCTAACAAGATGGTCAAGTTCCCAAGTATCAAAATAAGTAGATTCAAATCCACTATTTTCAGGGGATTGCTTAGATAACTGCTCTTCCAAATTGGAAACGTCCTTTAAATGTATTGGTTTCTTAACACCTGCACCCCAAGCTATCAATGGAGTTCTGGTATTATCAGGATGACCATCACCATGAGATCCAAAATCAGACATACCATGATCAGCAGTAAATACAAATGCTGTTTGATCATCACCGAAAAACTTGTTAATTTGTGGTATCACTTCTTCTAGTTTCCTATCAATATACTCTATATTTTCATAATATTCAGCAGAATAAGGACGATATGCATGACCTGCAGTATCTGGTCCTAACAAATGTAAGAAGAAAACATTGCCATCTTGTCTCAACTCATCGTTCAACGTTGCATTAGTAGTCAGATTGTGCATCAATTCATCCAAATGATGGAAAACATAAGCATCTAATTCAATTGAACTAGCAGTGAAATCTTCAAATTCATGTCCATACATACAAACATCGATTCTGCCGGGGACAACTCCATCACCAAAGGCAAACATTGGTAAAATATCCGGCAGTCCAAATGAATAAGTATGTTTAGATTGATTGAAAAATGAATCAAAATCAACAGGATTTTCTTTCCATCCTTTAGTGACAGCACTCACATCTTCATAAAACCCCGCAATCATGGCCACATGACCTGGTCTTGATTCTGTTGGCATTCTTGTATTAGAAATCCCCCAAGTCCCATTATTTAAAGCTAAACTACGTAAATAAGGTGCCAAATATTTTTCTTCACCAGTACGTGGATGAGTCAATTTTTGGAAAGTTTTATCAGCACGTAATCCATCTCCAACAATTAAGAATAGTCTTTTTGCTGGTGGAGTCCAAGTGGATTTATGATGATCCATACCATGAACTAATGGTGATACAAAATAAATATCAAAAATCGACCATAAATAAAAAAAATGGAAAAGGACCCCTATCACTAATAACAATTGACGATTTCTATCCATTGTGAATATGTCTAAGTTGGAGTTGTTGATAACGAACGAATGACAAATAGGAAGAAAAGCTGTATGAAACAATTTTTCAACCAAAAAGAAAAACTTAATTTGGGAACAGCACAGAGAAAATATTTGGATCGTGTAGCGGAGAGACGCGAAAAAAAAAAAAAAAAAATTTCAGGTTGCTTAACTACAGTGGTTGTAAAATAAATCTTCAACCAAAAAGCAATACATTCAAGTTTTGATGATCTATACACCAGAAAAACTTGATTTATTCTAATTCACCTCTTTTGAATCTGAAGTGGGACTTTTAGTTGACATTTGGTACCACATGATAACACAATATTGAGATTGATATAGTATAATCTACTCATGTAACAACTTTGGAAATCAGGAACAAAATTGAATCTATTATAAGATTTTAGTGATTCGGGTAAAGACTTTAGAAGCTGATGTGATAAATATTCTAAATTTATGGCAACATCTACAGTTACATTGGCTTCTTTCTTAGAAATAGGCCAATTGATCGTGTTTTTATTCCATGAGTGTCCATTTATTTTCAAGTTGGCCACGTGTAATTCTGAAATTTTGTATTGTAATTGACACATGGCTTTAATATCTTCAGTCAATTGCCTTTCAATTTGGAAATTCTCTTCTCCAAGTTTTTGTGAAAGCTGATATAATTCTAAGGCATACTCTTTAAATGGCTCAACCATATTGTTCTTGAATATAGTTTCCTCAAATGATATATCTGTTTCATTGTTACAAACCATTTCATGGTCGAATTCTATTGGGATGGGATACTTGGGAGATTTGATAGTAACCACAACCAAATCAGCAGTAACCGATTTGATGGTTGGGAGATTATGGTTCTTTACGGAAGATTCAAATGACTTTATAGAGATTTTCAAAGGCATTTTAAGCTTCCAAGAGGGATTGGTATTTGTCTGTATTCTATATTCTTTAGGTGGAATATAATCTATGCAATAATTAACTTTTGGAGTGGACAAATGCAAGACTCCTAGAATTGTGCTTGTACCAGTGAATGATTTTTTGTTAAACAACGTGAACGATTCATAATGTTTGAGAGAACTGGATTGTTCTTTGGTTTCCAGGAGTACATCTGGCTTGTATAATTGTTCTCTTTTCGCAACATCAAATTCTACAACTGATAACTCTCTATTGGAATCGTTTGAAGTAGTGGCATTTGAAACTTGTTTGATCAATTCTTTACCAGATTTAATCTTCTCTTCAATTCTCAGTATCAAATTCTGAAATAAAATCTGGTTTTCTATGGCTTTCAGTGACATAGCTTCTTCAGTGAGAATGAAGGTTTGGGGAATAACCCTAACATAGTTGGTTAATTCTTTTAATACTATGAATGGATCACCTTTCGAATCCTGTAACCCTTTATCTGAATATGGAATATTTATTTTTCCAAATTCCTGTTCAATCGGATGTACTCTTCCTATAAATCTGGCAGTTACACCATATGATATTGATGTGTCTAAAAACGAAAAATCCTCAAACTTTTGACTGGAAGAAATCGATGACTCAACGTGTTGTTCATTCTTTGCAGTAACGCCAATTGTGGGTGGTAGCTTAACATGTTTAGACAAGTTATGGTTATTGCATTCTGAATCTAGCAAATTGTGTGGAATTTTAAAAGTGAAAAATCGTTTATACTTTTTATGTGGTTTAAGAAATTTTTCATTACTCAATGATATTGATATACCATCTACAGGATCAACAAAATCAAGCCAAACATATGGATTGTGTGATTCTGAACGTAATCTATTAATTGTTGCCTCTGTCCAACTTGCTGAAAAATCAAATAATTCCAAGAACTTTTTCATTTTAACTGGCACTGCAGGCTTTCCATGATCTGAATTGACAATCATAAATATCCCTTCAAATAAAACAACAAACATGTCATAGGGTATT